>NW_004524584.1:29883664-29890842 GCF_000260255.1 Octodon degus | reverse complement strand
ATAAACGAGACTTGATCAGACTCTCCTGTCTTGTCTCCATTTCTCACGTCTCCTGTCCTTTGTCCCCTCCTCCATTCCCCGCTCCTCTCCCAGGTGACCTTCATTGACTGACCCTCTGGGTCGGGACATTCAACAAATATTATTTGATAAATAAACAAGTGAATAAACAAAAGTCTTAAATCCTGTTTATGTTTTGCATAAGCATACCTGCAGTTCATCTGTGGTTACTCTCCTGACTTCTGTTGTCAGTATCCAAGGTGACGCCATCTATTTCGTGGGCTGTCAGTCTCAGAGAACTGGTAGGCATTTCACTGCCTACAATGAGAAAGCTTCCTCATAATTTATAGACAGTCATAATTTTATTTTCTCTTTGCTTTACCCTCTGACAATAGCACCTAAAACATTGACAAAGTTTTCAAGGAGCTATACAATCTGGACTCTGCATACCATCGAACCTCTAGAAAACTCTATTCTCTCATTCTCTCAAGAGACTTTACAAATAATTGCATGATCATTGTTACTGCCAATTCTGAGGTCTTGGGGTTTAAATCCATGTCTTTGCACCAAGGTAACATTCCCAAGGCATGTTTTATCTTTCATTTTGAGAGAAGGTCTCGCTAAGACACAAAGTTACAGCTGATCTCAAATTTGCAGTCCTCCACTTCAGACTCCCTATGTCCTTAAGATTACAGGCATGCACCATGACGCTGGGTTCATAATTGCATTATTTCAATATTCTAGTTTATTAAACAGTGTGCTGTTTCCATTTTCCTTGGTTAGGACTTTCTTCTTCATTCTTTGTTCCTCTTTTTTCAGCTTTAATCTTCAGATTAAAGTATGAACTTTATTTTCTCCAGAAGGTGGAGAGGTACAGAAGGTGCACTCCAATGGGAATCTACATTCAAGGCCATTAATTCCCCAAAGAAAAAAAATCAAAATTTAAAGACTCAATTCAAAACTGGCATCTGAGATGAAAATACACTGCACAAATGAAGTGATAGAAATGGCAAAAAATGAGAAAAATGTTTAACATCATTGGTCATTCGAGAGATGCAAACGAAAACAATGCTGAGATACCATATGCCAGAAAGAACGGCTGTCGTCAGGACATCTACCAATAACAAGTGCTGGAGAAGCTGTGAGGACAAAGGGACCTTCTCCACTGCTGGTGGGAGTGCAGGCTGGTATTACCATTACAGAAATCAGCATGGAGATTCTTCAAAAAGCTGGGATTGGAGGTCCCAGTCAAGCCAGCTATTCCTCTCCTAAGTATTTTTCCAAAAGAACTGAAATCATCAGACCACAGTGATACATGTGCAGCCATGCTTGTAGGAGCACAATTTGTCATAGCCAAATCTTGGAAACAACCCAAATGCCCATCAAGTGAGGAATGAATAAAAGAGGTTATGGCATTTTTATACAATGGAGTATTATTTCACTATCAAGAAGGATCCATTAGAGGCTTCTGTAGATAAGCGGTTGCAGCTGGACTGTATCGGTAAGTGAAATAAAGCATAACCATGTGGGAATGTCGTATTACCTCACTAGTATGAGAACCTGAACGAGGAATTAAAACCTCCAAGGTATGATAGCTAATGTGAAAGGGAAGGGATTTGGTCAATGGGAAGGCAAAACTCGGGTGAAGAAAAAAGACAAATGAAAGAAGGGAAAAGATTTTATGAATGATAGTTAGGATATTTGTAGTGCCGATTTCTGATGCTCTTTGGAAAAGAGCCATTAATGCTTTTTTTCCCTTTTTTTCTTTGAATATCTTATCTTATTGTTTTCTTTTGTTTTTATTTTAAATGACTCTTGCACTTTTATATCTGGTACCCTGAGCAACTAATTTTAAGATAGCATCATGTAATACAGCAACCATCATTGAATTCCTATTACTTTGTTTAGTGAAATTTTGTATCATTCTAATGCTGTTTTCTTGTTCTATTACTGTTCTGTATTCTTTAAAAGATAAAATTTAAAAAAATAAACTTATATTTCCAGAAAAGGAAAGAGCATCCTTTCCCTACTGTAAATACAGTAGCGGCGAATATCAGAGCAGAGCTATTTCTTGAGTTCCTGATTTCATTTCTTTCAGACAAATAACTGAGAAGTAAGAGTGTGGGAGCTAGTAGTAGTATTTCTTTGTGTTTCATGGCTTCTTCATTGATTTTCTAAGGTGGCTGTCCCTATTTACACACTCTTCCACAGCGTCAGAGCTTCCGAGTTTTCCACCACCCTGCCAGCACTTGTCA
Source organism: Octodon degus (assembly GCF_000260255.1). Lineage (NCBI taxonomy): Eukaryota > Metazoa > Chordata > Mammalia > Rodentia > Octodontidae > Octodon > Octodon degus. The sequence continues at coordinate 29,888,590 of NW_004524584.1, read as the reverse complement.
TTGTTTTTTATAACACCCACCCTAAAAAGCATGAAGTAGACATCTAGTAGTTTTTCCTGCATTCTCCTATGGACTAGTGACATAGATGGAGCACTTTTTCACAAGCACAGGGACCGTTCGTTTGACCTCTAGTGAGAAACATCCATCTGCACGTGACTGCATAGACAAACATTTTTATCCAGAATAGGGTATTATTATTTCAATAGCAAATGATTCCTATTTTTGGTAACATGTATAAACAAGAGAATATTACTAAGATAAAAGCAAAAATTTAAGTTCAAATACTATATTAATGCAATTGTATGAGACATCTTAAATAATCAAGCTTATAGCCAACCCAGAGTAGAGCCGTCACTGACAGGAGTTTGGGAGTAGGAAAACCAAGGAAATGTTGCTCGACATCTATAAAATTTCATTTCTAAAAGATGAATGAATTCTTCTGAGCTTCTGGAAGACATAATGTTTATTGTTAGTAAGATGGCACAATACACTGCAAAATACAGTAAGAGGTCAGATTTCATGTTGAGTGTTTCTAACTCTGTTTTATGTATTTGTGTGTTACAGGGTCTCACTACGCAGGTCGGACTCAGTGATCCTCCTGTGTTCAGCCTCCCCAGCGCTGGGATTCAGGCGTGCACTACCACCGCTGGACTTAGCTGGCCAGCTCAGCCTGCCCTGGGAACAGGGCCAGCACAGTATGCAGGAACAGGGATAGATCCCTGGTCCCTACGCTTGCTGCAGCAGGAACTTAGTCCACCGGCACTGGCCCACCTACCCTCTTGACATGCACACAAATACAGCACAGGGAAGTGAAAGATGTAATGAATAGCTGGATTGTGGTGGCCAGATCACAAATTTTAAGATGTAAAAATACATACATGAAGCAGACAATTCTGTGTATCAGTTATACCTTAATAAAGCTTTAGAAATAAAAGGAAAACAACAAAGAAAGCATTAATAAGGTGAAATAAAATCTTTTGTATTTCTTGTTGTAAACTGACCTACAGAAATATAAGTGACTAGGGGCTGGAGAGATGGCTCAGTGGTCTGAAGCACCTACTTAGAACAAGCTTAGCAAAAGCATCAGGGACCGCGGTTCAGTCCCCCAGCACCACATGCCGGCCAGCCCTGCCCCCTGGTGGGCTGAGCTGGCCTCTCTCTCTCTCTCTCTCTCTCTCTCTCTCTCTCTCTCTCTCTCTCTCAAATAAATAAATAAATAAAATTAAAACTGACCTACAGAAATATAAGTGACTATTAGAGGGAAGGAAAACGGAAGTATTCCCTTTAAAGTTGTCTACCGTACTCATAAAATGGCGATGTTATATTTAAAATGAAGTTAAAGTAGCTGTAAATATACATTGCATGCAGTAACTAGAACTACTAAACTGTATTAAAACAATTATAACTGATAGTATGATGGGGGGGAGAAAATGGAGCCATGTAAAATGCTCAAATAAAACTACAAAAACCATACTATGAGGAGAAAGAATTATAAACATAGAGATATTCATGAGATAATATCAAAAATCATGTAAAGCTTAATAGAAATGAGGTAAAACTCTCTGCTGGCTACAAATATATAAAAGAAGAGATAGATTAAAAGCAAATTGACGGAGAATGTGCATCATTCCACCAATAGGCAAAAGAAAGCTGTGGGAGCTAAATTAACTTCAAGCCAAGTCCAGGAGAAGGAAAAGTAAAAGGAAAGGAGGAGGATGTAGAGTAGTGTGACAAGAAGACCTAAGAAGCCATAGTGTATGTTTATGTAAAACCAGAAAGCAAAGAGCAATGAGGCAGAAGCTGACGCAACATCAGAAAGAAGCCAACAAGTTCACTACTACATTTAGAGACTTCAATCCTCCACTGTCCATAGCAGCAATATCAGGCAACTAGAAATCAGTAGGGACATTTTTGAACTGATTGGATAAGATGTTCTTTAGGGCATGTTTCATCCAAAAGCAGCACTGCCATTCTTCCAATGATTTGTGCGCTTATTACTTGGTGCAAGGTCTCTCTATGCAGATCAGACTCATAGTGATCCTGTGTCTCAGCTTCCCAGTGCTGGGACTTCAGGCGTGTGCCGCCACACCTGATTTCCGAGGCTGGCTAGGCATGCGGGACGGTTAAAGTAAGTCAATAGTAAGTCAATAATCATGTGATGGGCTGGGGAGATAGTTCAGTGGAATAACTGCTTGCCTGGCAAGCGTGAGGTAATGAGTTCGATCCCTGGTACCACCAAAAATCATCCTCATCCTCATCCTCCTTATCACGTGGTACAGGGGGTGGAACCCAGGCCCTTGCACTTGGCAGGTAGGTGCTTAGACCACTGAGCTATCGCCCCAGCTCCCATTCTTCTAATGTTAATGTGAAACATTCGCCCGGATCAGCCATATTCTGGGAAATAAAACACAAACACTTCTTTAAAAAGCAAAACATATAGCTATCCTCTTGATTGCCAAAGAATTAAGCTAAAAACCATTAATAGGAATCTAGGGGCTCAGTAGAATAAGCGCTTCCCTGGCAAGCACAAGGGCCTGAGTTCAATCCCCAGTTCCGAAAAAAAAAAAAAAAGAATCTAACTGAAAATCTCAAAGTATCTGTATATAATAACGCAAACTCTCTGATCCAACTAATGGTGGATCAAAGAGGATAGACTTTAGGTGCTTTAAGCATTAATGAAATTATAGCTTCTCAATATTTGATCCAGAACATGTAGTGCTTAGAAAAGAATATTTTAGAAAATAAGTCAATAATAAATCTATAATCATGCTTCTGCCATAGAAAACTATGGGAACAGGAAAGCAGTGTGAGCTGAATGCAAGCAGGAGAAATGATCAACATTATAAAGGAAATCAAATTGCAAATGAGAAATCAGTACACACAGTCAACAAAAACAAAAGCACATTTTTTTGATAAATACAATTGTACTTCATCAGCTGAGGGATGGATTAAAAAATGTAGTGTTGTTACACAATGGAGTATTACTGGGCTATAAAAAAGATAAATTTGAAGTATTTATGTGTAAGTGGATGCAATTTAGAGACCGTACTCTTAAGTGAAATAAATCAGCCCTGCGTGTGCAAACATCATATTGCCTCACTAGTGTAAGAACTTGAAAGAGTAAATAAAATCTGAAAGGTACAATAGATACTATAAAAGGGAAAGAATCTGTTCAAAGGGAAGGAGCAACTAGGATGAGAAAAAGAACAGGAGAGAGGGGTGAAGGTGGGGGAAATATGTTTATGTATGTTTGCAGGATGCTTGGGTAACTGCTGATATCTGCTGGTCTGTTGGAAAGAGAAGTTAATGTTTAAAAGTCTTTCTTCTCCTTTTTAATTTCTCATCACTCTTCTTCTTTTATCAATTTGGTATGCGTGTATCTAGAAATCTAAACAACTAATTGGAAGACAACAGTACAATACAACCACCATTGTTGAATTCCTATTGTTTTGTTTAATGAAATTCTGTGTCATTTCTAATGTGTATTGTTTTGTTTTGTATTCTTTGTGGATAATAAAAAAATTTAAAAATTGAAAAAAAATACAATTGTACTTACTGAACCACTAGCTGACCTAGGCCAACTGAAAAGAGATAAAATATAAAATATCAATGTGAGAAATGAATGAGAAGTCATCACTTACTGTTCTATGAAAAAGATAATAGCTCTTACAAATAATTATACATTCACAAATCCAATAATAGGACCAAGTCCTTAGAAGATACACACTACAAAAACACTCACTGGAGAAACAAATACAAAATCTGAATAAATGTGTATCTGTGAAAAGAAATCAATCAATAGCTAACACATTTCTCAAAGAGAAAGCATTAGGCAAAAAAAAATCATTAAAGAATGCTACCAATCATTTAAGAAATATAAGATATCAATTGTTTATGGCTTATACAAAATACAAAAGTAGAAGGATAGACAGGATATCCCATCTGCATCTTGTACTATGGACAACCACGAAGAAGATAACAATGCACAATGCATTAATTATTGAAACTGTCCCATTAATCAGTTTTGAAACTGTCTCATTGCTTTGTTTCTCAATAAAATAAAGTAATTTTTTAAAATTAAAAAGTAGAAGGAATACTTACCAATGCACTCTATAAAACAACTATAACTTTTCTAACAGTTAAAAGCAAAAATAAAAAGCTGGCTGTGGTGGTGCACAACTTTAACCCAGCACTCAGGATGAGGCTGAGATAGAAGGATTCCTGTGAATTCAAGGCCAGCCTGGGCTGCAGAGTGAGCTCAAAGCTAGTCTAAACTATATAGCAAGTCTTTGTCTCAAAATATAGAAATAAAGGAATTCACAGCACAGTATGTCTCATGAATATAACTATAAAACTATTCAACAAAATTAGTAAATTGAATCAACAATATATTAAAATAATTATGTTAGCCACCCTTTAAGATTTATTCCAGTTATACAAGCCCAGTTCAACATGTGAAAGTCATCATACTGCATAATATAAAAAAGCTAAAAAGTAACTTTCTGATTAGATCACTAAATACAGAAGAAAGAATTGCACAAAATCTAATATTCATTTATGATTAAAAAGAAACAACTTTAAGCAAGAAATAGATGGCAACTTTTTATCCCCTTAAAAACTTTTATAAAAGTTTACAAATTACATTAGAATTAATTTTGTAATACTAGAATCTTTTCTTCTCTCTGAGGATAAGGCACTCTTACCACTTAATCTCCTGAAAAAAAGCCCCAAGTAGGTCCCATGAGATAGCTTAGCAGACTAAGCGCATGCCTAGTCAAGCGTAGGGACCGGGGTTCGATGCCCTGAACCGCATGGTGAGCCAGCCCTGTCCCCCGGAGCACTTAGCCAACCACTGAGTCCAGGCCTGTAATCCCAGCACTGGGGAAGCTGAGAACAGGAGGATCACTATGAGTCGGAGCTGCAGGG
>NW_004524584.1:29858236-29881694 GCF_000260255.1 Octodon degus | reverse complement strand
TGGTGAGATAGCTCATTGGACCAAGCACCTGCTTTGGCAAGCTCAGGAAACAGGCTTTAGTCCCAGCACCGCATGCCGCACTGGTCCTGACCCCAGGAATGCTGAGCCAGTCACCGAGTCCAGGTGTGGTAACACACCTGTAATCCCAGCGCAGGGCAGGCTGAAAACAGGAGGATCACTGTGACTCCAAGCTGCGCAGTGAGATCCTGTACCAAATACATAAATGAAAAAATGAATAAATAAAAATAAAAATTTGTTGTGTGTAGTAAAGCTACACCTACATAAAATTCTGTATTTGTAAAATGTATAAACAAAACAAGCGAAATGGTTAAACCTACTGAACACCCGACTGTAGAAGAAAATGAAGAGCAAGTTATACTCATCATCTTCAAAAAGAAGGAAATATTAAAAGTAACAGAAACAATAAAAAGGTGAAACATAAAATGAATCAAGAAGATGAACAAAAACAAATACCTTCTTTGGAAGACCACTAAAGCTGCCACATTTTGTTGCTAAGATGAATTCAGAGAAAAGGTAAAGTTTGAATATTCCGTATAAGGAATGAATCAGAAAAAGAAATAGACACTGCAGTGCAGATCTTATGGGGGCCGTCAAATTGTGAAAAATAATATTAGGAACAAATATATACAGGGACTTGATGACCAAAAAGAAATTAATAAAGAAAATGTAGAAAATCTTACAGAAGAACAAAATAAAATTTGAACAACTTATCCTGTGAAGAATACATAATTAAACATCCCACCAGAAATGATTCAAGGAGGTCCAGATGGCTTTGGTAGTGATTCAAATAATTTTTTTAAAAAAATACAGAACATATCTTAAATATTTCTTCAGTTTAGAAAATTTAAGCAATCTATGAATAATTACTCGGTGTTTACTTTATACAAAATCTCAACACAGACATAACAAAGACGTTAATATATAAACACACTTTTAAGTAACATACAAGAGCTTGGTGAACTTAATACAGAAAACTAAGAAACCAATAGCACTAACAATGAAGAGAAAAAAAAAATACTGATAAACCAAATTATCTAAAATGAGAGCTCATAAAACAAATCCTCTTACACATTGCAATAGAAAGCAACAGAAAAGAAAGTTCTGGACGCATAGGGGAACAATAGCTTAGAACCAGGAAAACAAAATGCTTCCAGACAATAAGCAAAATGCACACAACGCACCGGAAATACTGCTGCCATGCGGGGACAAACAGTGCACCAAAGATTGCTAGCTGAGCGCCTTTACCGACTTGCCAGAAAGGACTCAGGAGCGAGCGCTGCAGCGAGCACCGCACACCCGGGAAAGGCTCAGGCGTCCTCCTCGCGCGAGGCCGCGGCGGGTCGCACGAGTCAGGGCGTCCCAGCGGTGACGGCAAGCACACACCGCGACCCTGCGACTTCACTTGCCCACGTGCTTTTACACAACTGGATACACCCACGCGTCCAGCGTGAAGCGCTGCGAAGGGGCAGGAGAGCGAGCGAGCCCTGCCGCGCTCCTCCAGCCTTCCTCCGTCACAAGCGCCTTGGCCGAGACACCCACGGAGCTGCTTGATCGGGATTTCTTTTCTCTTCTCTATGTGTGTTGCATCTCAAGTTTAAGATAATAAAAAGGTTTTGGTACTGTATTCGAAAATACTTCATATTTTACATTTTTCAGTAGCTCAGGATATTCAAAAAGCTTGCAGTGAATTATAAAATGTTTTGTGCAGGTAGGAGTGAACAGAAAGGAACAGAGAAAACTGCAGAATAGGAAACAGTCTGAGTTAGACAGGGGATGGACAGGTGGAAATATTTCGTATGTGTCATTCCAGAAACATGAGCTATTACATTTGTTAGAAAAGTGAAACACTTCGGTCCTATCTTAATAAGCAAAATACTTATTTCTTTGTTTGTTTTTTTTAGACAGAGTTACACAATATAATTCAGGCTGGCCTTCAACTCACTATGTAAATCAGGCTGGCTTCAAATTTGTGGGGAATCTCCTGCCTCAGCCTCGCAAGAACTGAGAATTCAGGAATGCACCACCATTCTTGGATCAATAAGAAAAATATTTAGAATATTAGCTTCCATACTGATCTTTTGAAGACTTCCTTTTTCACAATAAAATTTTCAAGACTTGGATTTGTTTGGAAGTTCTGTTGTAATCACTTGTCAGATAAGCGCAGAGAAGGTATTTAAAACTCATTTATTTTTGACATGACAATAAGCTGAATTTATGAATAAATGCATTTTTCTGATAACCAAACATCCCCTATGAGATGTGACATAAACCTTTTCTTTAAGTGTATTTAGTACAGGGTCTACAGAGTCTCATTACACAGATAGGACTTATACGATCCTCCTGTTTTCAGCCTGTCAACTGCTGGGATTATAGGCACGCGTCACCACTCCCAATCTCAGTCGAGGTCTCAGTGTGCCCTGCAGGAGGGGCCTACACAGCATTCCGCACCAGGGATTGAATGCTGATCTTTGTGCCTCCTAAGCAGGCACTTTGGTCCACTGAGTTATCTGGCTGGTCTTTTATGATGTAATCCTTATACCTATTAGATATTATATATGTTTATATAATATTATATATATAATTATATGTATATTTCATTTGATTCAATTCTTATTAAAATTTCACTATTTTCCCATTGTCACATTTTGGATACATATTTATTTGTGCTTTATTCTCCTAGTATAAAACTAAATAGGAGGAAAGCAAATTATTCAGCACAGTAGCACTTACCAGGTGTCCTCGCAGCCAGAAGACAGGCTAACCAGAGCACATCACTCAGAATGTCTAATATCATCTCCACTACTCTGCTCTGAGCTAGATAGAACTACTACACTTATTTGCATGCAAGTATCAAAATTCAGTGTATGTTAAAGCCAAGATTTCCACCCTGCAATCTGTATCCATATTTGCTGATAACTTTTAGTGATACTTAGAAAGTACTACCTAAGGGAAAAGCCCTCCTTGCTTAAATCGTGTTTCCCCACCTCTACACATGTAGCCCTGTCTGCTTTTAGCCTTCTCCGCATGCTGAGCGGATGTGGTGAACACGTAGGTCTTGTCAACACGTGTGAATGTGTCCGAGTGTGTGTGGTTGCACGTACTGAACCTCAGCCATTCCTATTTACAGGAAGAGCAACACAGTGTCTTTAATCTTTTGCATTTAATTTGTTTGATTTGTGTTTCAACAAAAATGTTTATTTCACATTCCTTTTTTTCCCCTCTCTTAATTATTTTCCTGTATTTGGTCCGGGATCTCACTATGCAGCTTGGGCTTATAGTGATCCTCCTATTTTCAGCTTCCCTAGCGCTGGGATTACAGGTGTGCACATCACGCCTGGTCTCAGTGGCCCTCGCAGTGCACCCAGGGGTGGCACCATTGTGGCAGGCGATGTAGGGAATCAAACCTTGGTCCCTGCACTTGCCTAAGCAGGCGCTTAGTCTGCTCAGCTATCTCGTCAACCCTATTTCACATTCCTTTTTTAAGAAATATCTCATAATGGTTTAAACTTACATGTTTTTTTACATTCCCACAGAAATGGGAGCTGGTAAAACTGGCAAACTTGAATATTTGCAGAAGCAAATTGGGACCTAGACTCGGCAAGAGAAGCTCATAGTGACTTTACCCACTTTCACTTCCCTGTTCAGTGACAGCCACCTAATAATGCAAAGTGTCATCAGCCTTCCCTGAGGAAGCCTGCTGTTTTCAGAGCCCTTTGCTGCTCAATTTCAATTTTGTGGCTGGTGCCTGATGACTTGGAGGGAAAGAAAAGACCTCAAGATAAATGTGAGAACTGTCGCCCCTGTTGCTCTCCGAGGCCGGAATGCCCCACCCCTGGCTCACCTTCCCAGGATGCTGGGTCTTCCTAGGCTGAGATCTCCACTGCAAGTTTTACACACATTCCGCATCGGTTTTCCTCCTTACTGTACTGCCCACTCAGCTGTTAGCACTTTTGTATCACTGCATGATGTTACGCCACTGGAGAAACTGGACTGGCCCTCTGATGCCACTCTCCTGGTTTTAAGGTGGAACCTGCTTCTTTTACAGTAAGAACAAGGGCAGGACTGAATTCTGCCTGCTTCAGTCATACTAGGATGAGGATTCCCTCTTCAGGACTGTTGTAAGACTCAGCTTGTCACCGACATCACCCACACTCACTAACCCTGGCAATGTTCCTTTCCCCACCCACAGACGTGGACACCTAAAACAGATGCATTTTCTCAAAGCTGGCAAAACTTTTTCCCCTGTTATGGTTGGTGTCTAGTTGTTCCCCCCAAAGCCTCATGCAGTCATGGGGAAGGAACTGCTAGACTTTGAGATTGACTCATGACCCACTGGGACTATGGGTTTTAGTGCTGCTGGGATTATGAGTGTGAGTACTACACCCAGCCCGGGGCCCACGGCCTGAATGCAACTTAAGGGACACAGACTTCGTCTCTGTAGCCTTTGCTGCTGCCACTCCTCCGTTTTGCTCTCTGCTCTTTGCTGCCACCATGAATGGATGCTTTCTGCCCTGTGCCACTCAGCCCTAGAGCCAGCTGAGTACGGACTGAAACCCCCAGTAACTGAGATAAGTAAGCTTTTCCTTCCTTCATTTTGAGTGTCGGGTATTTGTCCCAGCAATGAGAGAGGAGTAACTGAGACACCCCCCAAGTTTTAGTTGATGTTACTATTACTGCCTGTGCTGACAAGCACAAAGTTAGGAGTTTGATTTCTTGTACAAAAATTTACTATTAATGGCTTATTTTTCTTTGTATATGCAAGTGTTTCTACCTCTATATTTTAAAACTTCCAAATTATTCCCTCTCTCACAGTCTCTTATAAACATCCTATCATGGGGGCCATGGATATAGCTCAGCACTACAAGTGCCTGCCTGGCAAGTGCAAGGTCCTGAGTTCAATCCCGGTATAGAAAGAAAAAAAAAAAAAAAAGAAAGAAAAAAAGAAGTCCTATCATGCAGGTGAGATACCTGAAAAGTAGCTGAGATACTTGAAATCTTTATCTAAAGTTATTGATTCGCCACATCTTGGTCCTCTGCTTAGTCCATGTTTTCATGCTAAGGGTTCCGTTTTATTTTTATTATTCATTCCATTGATGATTTGAATGCTTTCTGCTTCATCTCCAAATTGATAACACATTGTCCAATAAGTCAAAGGTAAAGACTATCTATGTCTTATCTTTGAGTATTTAAATAATTCTTGAATAGATATTTTCTACTTTTTAATGTTTCTGAGCCTTTTCATATGAAAACATGCTTTATTTGCATTTTTCTATGTCTTCTATGAGTAGACAGAGAAACACAGCTCCAAATGTCTTTCATCAGCCTACTTAAGATGTTTGCGTGTCACCAAATTTTGTTGTAACTGACACGCATTCTTCTGGTATTCCAGGTCACAGTCCCTTTTAAAATGACTAGGTCAGCAGGCCAGATAGCTCAGTGGACTAAAGCACCTGTTACCTGTTTAGGCAGGCTCAGAGACCCAGGTTGGATCCCCGACCTGCCCCTGGGGCATGCTGAGATGGCAACTGAGACTGCATGTGGCGGTGCACACCTGTAATCCCAGCACCTGGGAGGCTGAAAACAGGAGGATGGCTAAAAGTCTGACCTGTGTAGTGAGACCCTGTAATATATATATAAAGTTAGGCCACTTAATTTGCTCCTAATCCTTTATATTAGGTTGCTTTCAAGCCAGGTATGGTGGTGCATGCCTCTAATCCCAAGACTCAGGAGGCTGCGACAGCAGGATCATAGCAAGTTCAAGACCAGCCTGAGCACAAAGTGAGCTGAAGACCAGTGTGAATTGCATAGCAAGACTCTGTCTAAAAAAGAAAAATAAATCTAGGTTGCTTTTATTCTTAATTCATGGCAATGATGTTTCAAGTTTTAGAATACTTGTTTTTGTTTTAGATACCATTCTTTTGGAGAATTAGACCTTGTCCAGTATCTCTAAGTGCACTTATTTTAAATCACTAAGTGCTCTGTGAGAACTCCTTTACAGTCCTGTGTGAATTAGTTATTCTTTGGCTCAGGATGCCTTATCTTCCAGGTTACTGCTTTTCTTCCAATATAGCATGCAGTGTGATCTGTTTAACTCTTCTTTAATTCGTTAAGCTCTGCACATGTGTGCAGATGTGGTTGATTACCGGATCTTCTTGGTTCCATCGGCACAGTGGCTTCTGTTCTTGAGGCTTCTGATTCAACCCAGGTGCTGTCCTGGGACACTCACTCGGTGTCTAATCCCTAACAGCCACTTCACATCTCAGTCACAAATAGGATGGACCCCAGTTTCCTTAAATCCTGTTGGAATCTTGGCATGGAGACACTGTTATCTTTGCATATAATGAAACTAATGTATGTCCCCTGGAGATCTCATTGTATTAAAAAGCTTTTGCTAGGAAAAAAATCACCAACCACATGGAAAGACAATGCACAGAATGAGAAAAGACTTCAGCCAGCTATCCCTCAGAGGAAAGAGTGATATATAAAGAGCAGAAAAAAAAATCAACCCCCCCATTTCAAAAACCAGTCCATAAATGGGCATCTGAAATGAACACAGATTTGTCACATGAAGAAATACAAATAGCAAGAGCCATGGAGACAGCTCAGTGGTCTAAGATCTGCCTAGGCCAGCACAAGGATCCAGGTATGATCCCTGGTACCTCATGCATGCAGGTCTTGCCTCAGGTGTGCCTAGCTGGCAGAGCCGGCCACCAAGACCAGGTGTGGTGGTGCATGCCTGTAATCCCAGCACTGGGAAGGCTGACATAGGAGAATCACTGTGAGTCCAGTCTGTTTAGAAAGACCCTGTGCCAAATACATTAAAAGAAAAAAATTAAAACAGCAAATAAACATATGAAAAAATGTTCAGCATAGTTGGTCATTTGAGAGAAGCAATTGAAGACAACACTGAGATTCCATCTCAGCACAGGAAGAAAGGCCATTCTGAAAAAATCAACTAATAACAAATGCTGGAGAGACATGGAGGGAAAAGGAACTCTTCTCCACCACTAGTTGGAATATAGAATAGTGCAATCACAGCAAAAATCATTGTGGCGATTACTTTAAAAATTTAGGACTAGAAGACCCATTTGAATCAGCTGTTCCCCTTCTGGATATTTTCCTGGAAGAAAAGCATCACAGCACAATAATAAACGCATACCTATGTTTAGTCCCACCTATAATCCCAGCACTTGGGAAGCTGAAAAAGAAGGATCACTACAAGTCTGATCTGTGTAGTGAGACCCTGTAGACCCTGTATTAAATACAAAAAAATATTGAAATTGGTCACTGGTCTGCTACTCTACTATATTGTCTGTGGAAATTAGTAATTATTATTAAGAAAAATTAGATTACTACTAAACAGTGGAAGTTAGGGTGCCAAAGATATTCTCTGGGATATCTCATAAGTACTCTGATGTCGTCAATAGCAATGAATAGAAAAATAAAAACTAGTCACACGTAGCCTGCTAATGGCTCAGAATATTTAGAAGGGAAAGGTGTATGAGTTGCACCAATCTACAAAAAGCTACCACCCATAAAGATTCTTGCATGCAAGGGTTGAATATTTGAAGAAAAACACTTTCATATAACTACAATTTCACCAATAACAAAGCAAGTGTTCTAATAGTCATGAACATGTTTTCCTTACTTTGGTATGAATGAATCTGCATATAATTTGTTCCCATAATTTGTTCCCAGGCACCAGTCATATGAGAAGCATTCATGGCCCCTAATCTTGTGTATTACTGTTAATTCTAGGTTATATTAAAGGGAAGTGGGTTTATTTCTAAGTTGGAGAGACCCTTCCCCTGTGTTAAGCAAGGTAACCAAGAATCTGTCTGAGGTTCTCACTTGTGTAAGAAAGTATTGAGACTTAGCTTGAGGAAGTACACTTTTCTTCATTTGAAATTAAGGATAAGAATGTCAAGCCATACAGTTATATGTAGAAGATGAGCAAGGCAATGATCCTGAGAATCTCCAGAAGATTTTTTAATCTAGCAGTTAATTGGAAAGATTCTCACCCTGACTAACTATATACTGACACCTGTGAACTAAGCAACTGCACTGAAGATGGTAATCTGTAATCGTAGTTTCATGCTTGGAGTGCCTGTCATTCTGGTCTTCTGAATATGGGCTGCTTGTCATGACATGCCAGTTGGTGCTGTGCTGTCTCTCGGGTAGGTGGTTGTTCAAAAAGAAGTGGGTGATGAATGAAGGCAAGAGACAGGAAAAGGAATATTGTGGGACTGTCCTGCTTCAAGGTTGTATATGGTGAGATTTTTGGACTTATGTGTAAACATGAGAAGTATATAATTCTTTATACCTATTTTTTAAAATATATTCTAATTTCTAAATGTTTTTTCATCATATTCCATAGGGACTTAAAATTCAACATATCAATACTTGATGAAAAATATCTGGCCCATTTATGCCTAAGATGTTTGATATTCAGATAGACAGTGAGAAGCTTAACAGCCTAGGTTGTATGGCAATGACAATAAGCTTGTCTTCTGGATGGTTAACAACCTAAGTTTGCAGACTTAGGTTGCAAAATTAGAGAAAAAGAAGGGCCACAAGGATATCCAACATTTTGGCCCTAGCCTTCGAAGGTCAATTAAGACTCAGGATATATGAGAACTTGTACTGTTACGTCATGTAACTCAGTAGTGTCCCAAATTTTCTGACCAAGGAGATTATGGGGCCAAAGAGGAAAGTGATCGATGATGTAGAGTGTGCCTAAGGAGAGTCACATGGAGGGAAAACATTCTCTCAGGCTTTCACAGAGAGCAGACTGGCCAAGCAATGGTCGTGAGTCATCCACATGCCTGACACTGACAAAGGTTCTACAATCTGAGGTACAGGATCTCAGGATAAATCGTGAGGGGATTTCACTGACCTTAACAGACCAAAAGCTACAACTCTGGTTGCATAGGTCCTGCTTTACTTTGGTCTTAAATATCCAGCAGAAAAGTATAAAAACGAAGTATAAGAAGTAAAGCCATGGTGTTATATTGAGCTGTAGGGGATTCAGGTCAACAATTTCTGACATTGCCAGTGAAGTGGAAGACCCAATACTATTATGGATTACTGGACTCTTTTATAATGTTTTGCTGAGTTAACAGACCTATAATATTCAAATGATGGAACTTAACAAAAAAGGGGATACAGAAGAATGTCCATTTTGTATCTGTGTATTCAAAGTGGTTAGGATAGATATATAGTTACATTCTCGTAATGAATAGAGAAATTTGTTCTAATGGTGTTTGTAAATAAGATATCATGTCTGCATCTTGTAGAACAATTAACCACTAGGAAGAATGTATGCAATGTGTTAATTATTGAAACTGTCCTACCAATTTGATATGAAACTGTTTCATTGCTATTTGTTTCTCAATAAAATTATGGAAAAAAAGAAATTAAGGATAGGAAAAGCAGGCACATGTGTGCATCAAATTTGCAAGGGATAAACAGTGGTAGATTTAATGGGCCAATGCAGATTTCTCTTACATTATGTGCTAGGTTAGAAAAAGTTGGGCAAAGTTTGAAGGAAGAATTGAAGCAGCAACCAGTATGATATGAATTGTACCTTGGAAATCACAGGTGGTGTAGCTCATACCCAGCCTTTTTTGACAGCTAAATTTATTAATTCACCAAGATGCCCCTCCTTTAGGCTCTATGACCTGGGCCAGCACTTCTACCCCAGATGCTACTCTCTTCTGGATATGGTTTGCTCTAGACGTTTCATGCACTGACACAGTTTCTCCTTTGTTCTGTGGGTTCTCATTTGATCTCTTGAGTTTCAATTTATCTTGCTTCTTCTATGATGCATGCCATTCCCTGTCCTGCTCAGTTATTTTGCTCCTTCAGTCAAACTATCATATACAAAAGACACAAGGAAAATTGGTGGCAATAAAAGAAATTCCAGGCTACTTTGTTATGCATTTAGAGTTTATACAAAATGGGGAGCTGGGTGCTATGGTTAGGGTGTTTGGATAGCCTTTTGATGCCAGAATTCTTACTGCCAAGGTGATAGTTTTAGGAAGAGAAGCTTTGGGGAGGATGCTGGGTGTCATGGCTGAATTCCTTATAAATAAATATCTCTTATGACCCTATAAAAGAATCCCAACACCTACCCTGTGGATGCTATCACCTGGTGACATCGTAAGAGGTACTGTCTATGAACCCGATAACAGACCTTTAGGCGACACGGAGTCTGCTGGTGTCTTTCTTACCAGTACTGGGATGGAACTCAGGATCTTTGCACTGAACTGTATCTCTGGCCCTTTAGAAACATATTTCTAGATGGGCTAAGTCTGTAAGTTCCCTCAGATGAGGTTGAATTTGTGAATCCATCAGGAGCTGGGCTTTTCTTTGTTGGCAAAATTTCAATTACATTTTCAATGTAATTAACTAATTTTGTTTTTTTAGGGAATTTTGAATCTTCTTGATTCAGTTTTGGAAATTCATAGCTAAGATGCCATCCTTGTCTTCTGTGTTTTTCATCTTGTTAGAGTATAGGTTCTCAAGGTAGGTACTGAGAATCTTCAGGATTTCCACAGGATACTTTGCGATTTTACCCTTTTCCTTCCTATTTGCATTATTTTTAGTCGTTTTTCTTTTTTGCTGAGTTTTTAAACTTTAATAGATTTATAAATTTTGTTTAATCTTTTAAAAAAACCCACTTTTAGATTCATTGATTCTTTTTAATGTTTCCTTGCTCTCAATTTCTGCTATGAACTTCAAAATTCCTTCCCTCTTATGAGCTTTGGGTTTAATTTGTTCTTTCTTTCTAGAAGTCTGAGGTTCAACATTAAATTGGTTCTTTGCACTCATTCTCTTTTCCTAATGTGACAATTCACTGCTATAAATTTCCCCTGTAGGACTGCTTTCCTTGTTTCCCATAAGATCTTGTATGTTGCATCAGAATTATCATTTAATTGTGGAGAGAGTTTAATTTCTTCTGTGGCCCATTGGTTTTTCCAAGGGTATATTTTAATTTCCATGTGTTTATGTAGTTTTTGTGATTTCTTTTGATATTGATTTCTGGGATAAATTAAATTGCTATATGTTCATTTAAGCATGTTCTTTGGGATAGCATGTGGTTTATTTTAAACAAAATAAACTATGTGTGGTTGAGAAGAATGTGATTCAGAAGACCATGGGAGAATGTGTATTCTGACTGGGGGTAGAACATTCTGGGTTTTTTGTTTTGCTTTGTTTTTATGTATTTGGTACAGGGTTTTACTACTCAGCTCTGACTCATAGTGAACCTCCTGTTTTCAGCCCGCCCAGTGTTGGGATGACAGGTGTGTGCCACCACACCCAGTCTAAGGGTGGAACATTCTATAGACATCTACTAAGTATAGTTATTGACATGTTTCGTTCTGATATTTCATTATTGATCTTTTCTTTTATGTATTTATTTTTTTTCTTCTATGTATTTAATACACGGCCCACAGGGTATCACTACACAGATCAGACTCGTAGTGAGGTGTGGGAGACCTGTTTTCAGCCTCCCAAGAGCTGGGATTACAGCACACACCACCGTGCAGTCTCAGTCACCATTTCAGTGGCCTCTGGGGGTGGAGCCGGTTCGCCTGGGATCTAAATCCAGTTTCTGCTCCTACCTAAGAAGGTGTTTTTATTGATCATTTGTCTAGTTGATTTATCTACCTGTTTCAGTGGGGTATTAAGTTTCCCCATTAAAATTGCGATAGTGTTTATTTGATTTTTCATAGCCATTGCTATTTGTTTTATGTAGTTGGATGCACTGGTATCTGGTGCATATGTATTTATAATTGCTATACCTTCTTTTTGGAGTTTTGTTATATAAAGAATGTAGCATACAGGCTTGGAGTGAAACTCTGCAACAGAAGTCCCTGCAGAGAGACTAGGGGCCAGAACCACCCAACTAATCCAGAAACAGAACATCTTGCCAGAGGGGCACATCAGGTTCACTTCCAAGGGCTGTAGCCAAAAGGAGTTGAGCACAAAGGCTAGACGCAAACAAGGCACAATTGGGTGAACTCAAACTTAATGCATCTGCATGCAAATTTCAGTAGGTGCTAAGGTTATAACTACACCAAAGCTCTACAACAAGGGTCGGAGGACAGTGCTATACAAAATGACAAAGAGAAGGAGCAAAATGAAATCTCAGGCCCTCAGTCCACTCAGAACAAGTGCAAAGGACATTAGCACAGAAGAAATTGGGAATCACACAGCTGAAATTTCTGAATTAATAGCATCTTAAGAAAAGAAACAACTGCAGAAAGGTATAAAGGAACTCAGATCAGAAATAACCTCTGAAATGAAAAAAGAAAACTCTGAATTAATATCATCTGAAGTAAAGAATCACATGAAGAAACATATAGAGGAAATCAGATCAGAAATAATCACTGTAGTAAAATATTAATAACTGCTTCTCAAGAAGGCACTGATAAAAAAATAGAGATTACAAAAATGACAGATTCCTAGAATGAGTAATACAAGAAAGAAATAAATCCTGTGAAGCACAGTCAAAGAGATATAGAGGAACTTAAAATCTCAATCACAAGCTTGCAAACTCGCTTGAATGAAAGTGAAAATAGAGTTTCAGATCTTGAAGACGCCATTGCAGCTAAAATAAAGGTAAGAAAAGATTTCTTAAAGACAAATAGAATGCAGGAAAAAACAATTCATCACCTGCAAGATGATGCAAAAATGAACAACATGAGACTAATAGTCATCAATGAGAAAGTAGGAATCAATACAAAGGACATAAAAAGAATATGGACAGAAGAAATAGCAGAAAACTTTCCAAATATGAGGAGAAAATCTCACCATCAAGTAACTGAAGCATACAGAACTCTAAATAATTTCAACCCAATTAAAAACACAAAGAGACATATGAGTCAAAATCCCAGAAATCCAGCAAAAGAATAATATACTGTAAGCCACAAGAGAAACAAAACAGATCACATTCAAAGGGAAACCCATCAGTATAAAGACAGACTTCTTTTCACAAACCATGAAGGTAAGAAGAGCATGGAGCAGAATATTTCAAGTCCTCTATGAAAACAAATTCCAGCTCAGACTACTATACCCTGCAAAACTCTCTTTCAAGTTTGATGGAGAAGTGAAATACTTCCATGACAAAGAAAAACTAAAGAATTTCATGATGACAAAGACAACCCTACACAGATGACTAAAAGATGTTCTATTTCAGAAGCCATTTACTCATTGCTTTCAGCTGTGTGATTCCCAGTTTCTTCTGTGTTAGTGTCCTCTGCACTTGTTATGGGTGGGCTTAGGTTCTGAGATTGCACTTTGCTCTTTCTCATTGTCATTTTGTGTAGCACTGTCTTCTGACCTTTGTTGTAGAGCTTTGTTGCAGTTATAGCCTTAGCACCTATTGAAGTTCAGGTGCAGATCTACAAAGTTTGAATTTATCCAGCCGTGCCTGACTTTGGTCTGGCTGCTGTGCTCAGTTCCTTCCTGTTGCTGCCCTTGGGGGTGAACCTGTTGTGACCCTCTGGCAAGATGTTCTGCTCCTGGGGTAGCTGGGTGGTTCTGTCCCTTATACTCCCTGCAGGGATTGCAGCTGAAGGGTTTCACCCCAGGCCTGTATGCCAGGCCTGAGTTGATTCTGGAGGGGACAAGATGGAGTAAGGGGTAGAGGCAGCTCTCCCACACACTCATTGGGCCTGGACTAGGACTGAATCTGGGGGTTCCCAGAATGCAACAGAAATTCCTACTCTGTGAGCTGGGTGTGGGGGGGGGGTACTAGTGAGTGATGGGGGGGCATCCCAAGAGGGTGAAAGAAGGTCTCCCCCATGTTGTGCCTGGGCTGGGAAGAATAGTCATGCCAGCACAGGGTAACTGGAAGCTTTCCCACACACTCACCGGGCCTGGGCTAGGACTGGATCTGGGGGTTCCCGGAATGTGGCAGAAATTCCTACTGGGCAGGCGGGGTAGGGGAGGTGCTTTGGAATGTTGAGGGACATCCCAAGGGGGTGGAAGAGGGTCTCACCCATGATGCACCTGAGCTAGGACAAGTAGGTCTCACTGGCTCAGGGTAGCCGGAAGCTCTCCCACACACTCCTAAAAGACGTTCTAGAGAGGGACCAAAATGTTCAGAACTCCATGAAAGAGAACAGAAGGAACCTACTAAATATGGAAAACAATTAAACACAGGAAAAGAAGGAGTAAACAACAGCAGGTCAATAACATGTTGACCGTAAGTCAATACATCTCCATTATAACTATCAGTGTAAATGGACTTAGATCACCAATTAAAAGAAAGAGACTAGCACAGCAGATTAGGAAACTAAGTCCAACAATCTGATATACACAAGGAACATATTTAACTCATAAAGACATTCATAAGCTGAAAGTCAAGGGATGGAAAACAATACTACATGCCCCAGCACCTCAGAAAAAACAGGGGTAGCAATCCTGTTCTCAGACGGTCTCAACTTCACACCAAAAATGATCAAACAAAATAAAGAAGGCCACTATATACTAGATAGGGGAAAAATTCAGCAGGAAGAGGTAACACTCATAAATATGTATGCAGCAAACATGCGAGCACCCAATTATATAAGACAAATATTAATGGACAAGAAAAGTCTAATATCCATAACAAAATCTTAACAGGAGACCTTAACACCACTTTATCACAAAAAGATAGGTTAAACAGATAAAAACTTAGCAAAGAAGTAGCAGAACTGAACCAGAACTTGGAACAAATGGACTAATTGGACACACACTGAGTGTTCCACCCAACCACAGCCAAATACTCTTGTACATGGGTCATTTTCCAAAATAGAACACATACTGGTCCATAGGTCATGTTTAGGCATATGCAAGAAAACAGAAATTATCCTATGCATATTATCTGAGCACAGTACAACGAAAATGTAAAGAAACAACAAGAGAAACCAGAAAAACCACCAAATACATGGAAATTAAACAACACTCTACTCAACAACCAGTGGGTCACATATTAAATTAAACAAGAAATTCAACAATATCTACAATTCAATGAAAACTCATGCACAATGTATCTGAATTTATGGGCTGTGAAGAAAGCTGTTCTCTGAGGGAAATGTATAGCTGTGAACTCACACATTAGGAAAACAGAACAGAAACAAATAAACACCCTAATGATGCACCTCCAACATCTATAAAGGGAAGAGCAAACCAAACCCAGAGCCCAAAGACAGGAAGAAATCATAAAGATTAGAGCAGAAATTAATTCAATTGAGATGAAGAAAACAGTTCAAAGAACTAATGAATCAAAAAGCTGGTTGCTTGAAAGATTAAATAAAATTTAATCTTTTAAATTTAGCTCCTAGCTAACTCCATCAAACAGTGGAAAGAAAAAATTTAATTAGAAGCAATAAGGAATGAAAAGGGTTTAAATACCACAGACCCAGTGGAAATTAAGAAGATCCTCATTAGCTACTTCGAGTATCTTTACTCTCACACAATATAAGACACAGAAGAAATGGACAGATTTTTAGAAAAGTAGAAAAAAAACAAAACTGAATCAAGAAGATATATCAAATCTGAATAACCCAATAACAGCCAATGAAATATGAAATGTAATAAAAAAAAAACTACCAACAAAGAAAAGTCCAGGTCTTGATGGATTCACAGATGAAATCTACAAGAAATTTACAGAAGATATAATCCCTATACTTCTCAAAATCTTCAGTGAACTTGTAAAGGAAGCTATCCTCCCAATATCACTCTTGGAAGCAAGTATTATACTGATATCAAAACCAGAGAAAGATGCAAATAAAAAAGAGAACTATAGGAAAAACTCTCTCATGAACATAGATGCAAAACTCCTCAATAAAATCCTCAAATAGAATACAATAAATCATCAAGAAGATTTTACACCATGACAAAGTAGAATTCAACCCAAGGATAGTTCAAGGATAGTTCAATATACAAAAATCTATAAATGTAATACACTATATCAATAGAGCCAAATTTTAAAACCATATGATTATCTCAAGTGTTGCAGAAAAGGCTTTTGACAAAGTCCAACACTCATTCATGTTCAAAGTCCTACAGAACATTGGAATAGATGGCCTCTACTTCTATCTGGTAAAAGCCATCTATGAAAACACAAAGGCTACCATTATTCTAAGTGGGGAAAAACTGAAATCTTTTACTTACAGATCTGCTACAAGAGAAGGCTGTCCTCTTTCACCAATCCTATTCAATATAGTTCTGGAATCATTAGCTAGAGCTATTAGACAAGAGAGAGAAATAAAAAGTAATAAGAATAGGCAAAGAAGAAGCTAAATTATCATTCTTTGCAGATGACATAATACTTTATTTGAAAGACCTAAAAAACTCCACCAAGAAGCTACTAGAATTGATACACAAATTTAGTAGCATAGCAGGATACAAAGTCAGTACCCAAAATTCAATAACCTTCCTCTACACAAATAACAAGCACACTGAGAGCAAAATTAGAGAAACAATACATTTAAAAATAGCACCACAGAAAATGAAATATCTAGGAATTAATCTAAGTAAAGAAGTCAAAGATTCTTTAGAGGAAAATACAGTATTGTGAAAAGACAAATTGTAGAGGATTTTACAAAATATAAAGATATTCCCATGCTCCTGGATAGGAAGAACCAACATCGTGAAGATGGACATACTTCCAAAGTTGCTGTACAGAATTAATGCAATCCCTATCAAACTACCGCCAACATATCTCACAAACCTAGAGAAATAGTTCCTAAAATTTATTTGGAACCAGAAAGACCTAGAAAGCAAAGGAAATCCTGGGCAACAAAGACAAGGCAGGAGCATCACAATTCCTGACTTGAAATTATACTACAAAAAAAAAAAAGAAAAGAAAGAAATTATACTACAAAGCTACTGTGATAAATTAGCATGATATTAGCAAAAAATAGATGTGAGGATCAATGGAAGAGATTAAAAGATGCAGAAACCTCTAAGAACACACTCAACCAACTGATCTTTGACAAAGGGGCCAAACATGCTCACTGAAAGCAAGCCTCTTTAACAAATGGTGCTGGAAAAACTGGCTCTCTACATGCCAAAAACTAAACCTTGACCCAGGTGTATCACCATGCACTAAGCTAAAGTCAAAATGGATTAAATATCTGAACATTAAAACACAAACACTAAATCTTCTGAAAGAGAAAGTAGGAGGAACTCTTGAAGGCATATGAGTAGGCAAAGAATTCATGAACAAAAATCAAATTGCATGGGTATTACTGGAAAGATTTAACAGCTGGGACCAACTCTCATTGAGAAGTTTTTGCACATCAAAAAAATACAAAGAAATTGAAAAGACAGCCATGAATTTGTAAGAAATCTTGACTACTAAGCACTCAGACAAGAGTCTGCTCCGTAGAATTGATAAACAACTCAAAAAAATTAGCACTCCAAAATTTAAAGACCCAATCCAGAAATTGCCATCCAAGATAAACACACACTTCTCAAAGGACGAAATTAAAGAACTGAATAAATATAAGAAAAAAAATGTTCCACATTACTAGAGATCTGTGAAATGTAAATTGAAACAACACTGAAATACCATCTCACCCAGAAAGAATGGCTATCATAAAGAAATCAACCAACAATAAATATTGGAAAGGCTTTGGGGAAAAAGGAACCCTCATCCACTGCTGGTGGGAATGTAGACTGGTGAAACCATTTTGGAAATTAGTATGGAGATTCCTTAAAAACTAAGACTGGAAATCCCATTCAATCCAGCTATCCCCCTACTGGGAATTTTCCCAGAGGATCTGAAAATGTCATATCTTGTTGATATATGTGCACCTATGTTTACAGTAGCACAATTTGTGATAGCCAAATCTTGGAAACAACCAAGATACCCGTTACCTGAAAAATGGATGAAAAATATGTGGTATTTTTATATAATGGACTTTTACTCAGCTATAAAAAATGATAAACTTGAAGCCTTTATATTTAAATGGATGCCACTTGAAGATATACTCATAAATGAAATAAACCAGACCCACATGTGTAAATATCATCTAGTCTCCCTAGCATAAGAACTCAAAAGAAGAAATAAAAATGGAAAGGTATAACACGATTAAAAGGGAAGCAAGAACTTGAGTATTAGTCAGCAAAGAGAGGGCAAGAGAAAAGGTAGGAAACATGACAGGGGCAAAGCCGTGCAGTTACATGCACAAGATGGGTAACTGAATGATCCTGAGAATCTGCACAATGTTTTTGAAACTAGAAATTAATTGGAAGGATTCTCACCCTGACTAACTATATATACTGATACCTGTGAACTAAGCAACTGCACGGAAGATGGCAGTGTGTAATGGTAGGTTCATGCTTGGAGTGCCTGTTGTTCTGGTCTTCTAAATACATACTGTTTGTCATGTCATACCAATCACTGCCCTACTGTCTCTCAAGTAAATGTTTGTTTAAAAAAGGGGGGTAATAAATGAAAAGAAGAAATAAGAAAAAAATGCCATAAGTCTGTCTTCTTATAATTTAGATTTCTAAATTTATGTGTAAAACATGTAACTGTTTATTTCTATTTCTTAATATTTTTTGTCTTTTAATGTTTTTTTTTAAATTTCTGTAGGGACTTAAAGTTTAGCATATCAATACTTTATGAAAAATATCTGCTCCATGTTATGCCTAAGATGTTTTATATTCAGACAGATAGTGAGATTAAACTCAACTTCCTATGTTGTAGGGTAATATTAATAAGCTTCTCTTCTGGATAGTAAAAACCTAATTTTGCAGACCAAACATTAGAGAAAAAAAAGGGCTGCAAAGACAGCCAACAGTTTGGACTTCACCTTTCAAGGTCATTGAAGAATCAGGACATAGGAGAATCTGCACTGTAACACCCTGTAACTCAGTTTTGTCCCAAATTTTCTGATCAAGGAGATTATGAGGCCACAGAGGAAAGTGATCAATGATGTAGAGTGTGACTAAGGAGGGTCACATGGAGAGAAAACATTCTCTCAGGCTTTCACAGAGAGCAAAGTGGTCAGGCAATGGCTGTGACTCATCCACATGGCTGGCACTCACAAAGGACCTACAAATTTTGGTACAGGGTTTCACCATAACTCCTGGGGGCATTTGACAGTCCTTATCAAATACAAAAGTTACATTACTTGTTATATATGTCTTGCTTTATCTTGGGCTTAACCACCCAGCAGTAAAATATAAAAGTGAAGTATAAAAGGTAAAGCCATATTAATATGCTGAGCTATAAATGGTTCAAGTACACAACTTTTTTTTCCTTTTTGGAAGAACTGGGGATTGAATTTGGGCCCTTGTGCTTGCAAGGCAAGAGTTTATTCCACTGAGCCATCTTCCCACCCAAGTCAACAACTTCAGTCATTGCCAGTCTTCGGAAAACCCACTGCAATTATGGACTACTGGACTATATTGGAATATTTTGCTGAATTCATGTACCTACAATATTTAAATGACAATAGAATAACCTTCTCTGACAAAACTAAACAAAAAGGGGGATAGAAATGAACGATCATTTTGTATCTCTATGTTCAAATAGTTAGGATAGGTATACAACTGCATTCTCTTGGATTATTGAATAGAGAGTTTTGTTCTAATAGTGTTTGTGGTCAGGATATCCTGTCTGCATCTTGTATAATGAATAACCACTAAGACAAAAAAAAAAAGAATGTAGTGTTCTTCTTTGTTGCTTTTGATCAGTCTTGCCTTGAAGTTCACATTGTCTGAAAGTAAAATAGCTACCCTTGTTTTTACCCATGTTCCTGTCCCAAGGAGTATTATTTTCCATTCTTTGACTTTCAGCCTATAAATTTTTGTGTGTACTAAATATGTCTTGTATGCAGTGTATTACTGTACTTTCTTCTTGATCCATTCTGTAGTTTGCTTCCTTTGATGAGTGAACTGAGTCTGCTTACACTGATGTTATAAGTGGTACGCACTAGCTTATCCTTCTCATTATTGTCCTCTTGCTCTTCCTTCTCTCACTCCTCTGTTTAATTGCTTACCAAGCCTGGTGGCTGTTCTCTATGGGTGTTCTTGGAATTATGGTCTTCATTATCTCATTTTAAAGTATCCTTCCAAGCATATTGGAGAGATGGTTTGGTCATCATTAATTACTCCAGTTGTTCTGTGTCATGGAAATACACCATTTCTGCGGGGATTTTGAAAGTTAGTTTTGTGAGGTATATCCATCTGGGTTTAAAATTGTTTGCTTTCAGGGCTTGACATATTTCACTTCAGGCTTTCCTAGATTTCAGGGTTTGTGTTAGGAGGTCTGCACTTATTCTGATGAGCTTTCCTTTATAGATGATGTGTTTCTTTAACTATTTTCAATATTTTATTTTTATACTGAATTTCTGCAATATTTATTATATACCTTATTGTGGATTTATTTTGATCATGGCTATTTTGGAGTTCTATGTGCTTCACTTATTTATATGTTAAATTCTTTATCCATCATTGGTTTATTTTACAGCTGTTGGATTGACTTCCTATAGTACCCTGCTATTTTTTCTTTTTTTAATTTGTATTTTACTTATTGTGTGTGTGTGACTATGTGTGTGTGTGTGTCTATGTGTGTGTGTTCGCTCGTGTATGTGTGTATTTGGTACATGGTCTCACTGCTCAGATTGGATTCATGGTTATCCTCCTGTTTGCAGCCTCTCCAGCTCTGGTGTTACAGGCATGCACCACCACTCCCAGAAATGTTCACCAGCACAGCACACCCAGGGGTGGGGCTTGTGCAGCATATGGTGCCAGGGATTGAACCCTGGTCCCTGTGCTTGCCTAAGCAGGGACTTAGTCTGCTGAGTTGTCTCGGTGGTCCTTCTTGATCCAATATTCTATCCTTACCTTTGTTCAATGTGTTTCATATAATTTCAGTGGAATTTGTATTCTTTGGTATATCTTTTTTAATTTGCTTCATGGACCTCATTTTTAAATTGGACATTCATGATTTCCATCATTTCCTAAGCACTTTTTTAAAAATCAATCAATGTATTTTGATCATCATTGCTTTTTGTTTTACATAAAAGATTATTTTCTCTATTCCCTTCTCCACTTGTTTTTTCCTCTCCTCTGTCACTTCAGAAAGTCCCAGTGGGTGGCTTCAGATTTCCTCTATTTCACTGTTCTCCAGGCTTAGGTGGATTGGGGGGCTGTGGTTACATTTTACTTCTGTATCTTGGCCTTGTATATTTTCCATTTTATTTTTTTCTCTGTAGATGATTGGAGATTTCTTATGATAAATAAATTTATTAGTGGTACTGTGGATTCCCTGGGAAATGTCTCTTTGTCATGGATGTCTTCTATGTGATGGAGGTTCTTGGTCTTTGTACCTAACTCAAGAACTGACCTTTCGAATTAATTAAGGATAAGAAGTTGCTATCTATTGGCTCAGGACCCAGTCATTTGATTCTGGACTATGATTATGTGCCCCAGAAAATCACAGTTCTGTCATACAAGAGAGAAAAGCTAACTGTAAAATGTACTCTGGCTAAACTAGTACAGTCATCAATAATAATAGCATAAGGCGTGGCCTAGCTATTGTCAAATGGTCATAGTTATTAACTTAATACCTTTCGTCATAGTAGAAAGTTGTAGAGTTGTTTGACCAACTCTATCATATACCAGAAACTTGTGTGTAATGAGTTTGTTCTTAGTACAATGATTTTAGTCTATGAGGTACAATTTAAGAGGGATGGAGGAAAAACAGACAGAGGAGTAACACCAAATATAATAGATGTTACACTGGATGGCAAAGGATGATCACCCAAGTCTTAAGAAACTGGGAAGGACCACAAGAGAGAGAAAAGACAAGAGAAAAAACATAATAATACTGAAGTGAACCAGAAAGAGAAAAGATACTATTCAAGGCAATTGTTGAGGAAAGAGGAAAAAAAAAAAAACAAATAGAAGAAAATGAAACAAAAGGTAAGAAACATTTAAAGTTTAAACAACATAAAAAGGAAACCAATAAAACAAATAAAGAAAGTTAATTCCCTCCAGTGTCTCTGTTCTGTGGTAGCGTCTGAGTCAGAGCCCAGAAGTGTGCTGTGTAACCCTGCCAAGCTTGTAGTAGGATTTTCGTTGGATAGAGGACTAGTATTGGCTTATGGATGTAGGTGCTGGGACCTACATGTGGTCTTAAACCAACAACATTCTGATATCCACTTCTCCTCAGCACAATTGTCTCCTGTGGCCCCTCACAGTGGCTGTGGCACCCTGGTAGGGAAAGTCTGGCTTCTCCCAAGCCCTCTGTGCAGATGCTCCTCACAGACCTTGCACGGCTTCCACAGACGCTCCTTACATGCTGGTCTTGGGCTGGAAGCGTGCTGTGTTCTGCTGCAGGCTAGGCTGCCTGCCTGCTTATGCCTTTTGGCCAAGGCTCCGCTGCTGCAACAAGCCAATAGGACACTACTGGTCCTGTGTCGACAGGGCTGAGACTGGCCTTTGTGCCGCCACCAGCATGGAGTCTGTGTGGTCCCAGCTCCTCCCTCTCAGCAGAATTCATCCAGATTGCTTTCCACCTGCTGGCAGTCTGCTGTGACCCAAGAGATCCTCCTGCAGTCTGCTCCAGGATGTTGGCAGTGTAGCCACCCAGGAGTGTTCTACCAACCCTAGGTTCAACTTCTTTCAGAAAATAATCCTTTATTCTTAGAATTACATACAGATAATATAGAGAAATCCTGGATATCATTTAGTTTCCTATCGTTAACAACCCACTTACAGGGGAGTGGGGAGATGGCTCAGTGGAATAAGCGCTTCCCTGGCAAGCTCCAGGGCCTGAGTTCAATCCCCGGTACCGAAAAAAAAAAAAAAACCAAGGCAATGTGTGCTCTGACACACTCGCGGCATTTAAAAAAAAAAAAAGAAGGGGAGTGGGGAGATGGCTCAGTAGAATAAGCACTTGCCTGGCAAGCACAAGGGCCTGAGTTCAATCCCTGGTACCGCAAAAAAAAAAAGGAGAAGCTTATCCATCTAAACCAACTGAATTGTCAGAATTCAGATAAAGGAGCACAGAAAATAGTCTAAAGTTATTAAAGTATACAGATAATACAATACTACCTAAAAGGAGATTTCCCCCCCTTTTTATAAAAAGCATAAAAAATTAAAGGAGGCAGCAAGAATTCAAAGTCTAAATGGAAGGCACTCAATGCGCACCCAAGCCCTGGAGTACTTCCTAAGGAAGGACCCGAGACCCGCACACACGGCCTCCCCAGCCCACGCAGCCCCGGGCGGCAGCTCCGGCCCGCAGTACCTGCAAGCACGACCTCTGCGGAGACGCGGTCGATGGTGAGCACGTCATCCGCTCCGTCATCGCAAGCTTCCACATAAAACTTCTCAGGTGTGATGTGTCTAAGAGGAGCCAGAAAGGTATAAACAGACTGAGTGAAATGAAGACCTTTCACAAAGCATGTACTGTAACAGCAGC
>NW_004524584.1:29856574-29858136 GCF_000260255.1 Octodon degus | reverse complement strand
TCGCGCCTCTCCAGTCTCAGTTGTGCACAGCGGTCTCCTGGACTGTGTTTGCTCAGACAGCCTTAACAGACTGTGGCAGGTCTGGGTGGATGCCTTGCGGCCTATCCCTCAGTGTACATTTAATATTGTTCATGCAATGGGACTGAGGCTTGGATTTATGTGGGAAAGAGCATCTATTTTAGTGAAAACAAGGCTATACTGTTTCTTGCCGGAAATATCCCCTTCCTGGGATTCACAATACTAGGCAAGTGAATGCAGCCCTTTGAATATCCAAACCTGAGGGACTTCTGTCCGACTACATGAAGCCACGGTCACCTACGCATGCACTAGGTTCCATGCGTGATGAAAAGTGTTAACATAAAAATGTCTTTCCTCACAATGTATTCATAGTTTTATCTGCTGAAGTAATCATCAATCATAACATAATGATGAAAGTTGTGTTGAGTCTGTAATTTAAAGATAATGAGGATGTCTGTGACCTATATTTAAAATAAATGGGAATGAAACCATGTTTTCATGACATAGGCTCACCTGCAAATTCCTTTAGTCATCAACTTTACTCAGAAGATCAACATTTTCTAGTAATATCATCTATAAAAGGGAAATGGCTATACTTTTTGCAAGATTCATCTTTTTCCTTGAGAGTACAAGAGATGGATGGTAAAATGTCCTGTTTATGAATGCTAAATATATTTCTGTATAATTAAGTTTTAGGTATTAATATATGCATAAAATATATGTATTTTCTTTACAAGTTAAAAGCACATAAAGGTAGCTAATATTTCAGTTGTACTTAAAGTTCTAATTAAACTGGCTTAATTTACAGCAGGACTATAACATGCGTTTATCAATATCTAAGATCAGCTAAACATTTTTTACTGAGGAAGTTAACTCAGTATCTTTATGAACAGCATTTTTATCTTCCAGCATTCTGTAACTAGATGCCCCAGGAGTCCAACCTTGCCGCAACAGTGAAGTTCTAAGTCCCATTATCTCAAAATGATATTTGGAAGTCAATTCTTTCTAAAAGAAATCATGCTGAAGCAACGCCATTACAATGAGCCATAATTCAACACAATGGCTCTCTTTATAAAATGAGGAGCTTTGAACACAGACAGACATTTGCAGAGTAAAAACGATGTGAATATGCACAAGGAAGGGATGACCATAGGATGAAGTGTTTCACCTACAACCATGAAATGCTAAGAAGCAAAGAAAAATCTTCCCTTGGCCATCAGTAGCCCTATCAACTAGCTCACTTCAAATTTTCACTTTTTAACTATACAATTCATTTCTGTTATTGTACCTCAACTGGTAAGTACATAACACTAGACTACTGAACCATATTGAATTATTTTACTGAATTCATGCACCTGCAATATATGAATGGCAATGGAATGCCCATCTCTGACAAAAGTAAACAAAAAAGGGGGATATAAATCAAGGATCATTTTACAGTGAAAAAATATATGTGTATGTATATCCGTGTATTCAAAATAGCTAGCATAGATATACAGCTACTTTCTCTTAGTTCAATGAGAAGAAAGTTTTGAACTAATAGT
>NW_004524584.1:29849706-29850770 GCF_000260255.1 Octodon degus | reverse complement strand
CTAGGGCCCCAACATTTAAAGACCCAATTCAAAAATGGCCATCCAAGATTAACACACAATTCTCAGAGGAAGAAATACAAGAAGCAACTAAATGCATGAAAAAACGCTCCGTATCACTGGCCATCTGTGAAATGCAAATTAAAACAACACTGAGATACCACCTCACCCCAGAAAGATGGCTATCATAAAGAAATCAAACAACAACAAACGTTGGAGAGGCTGTGGGGAAAAAGGAACGCTTCTCCACTCCTGGTGGGAATGTAGACTGGTGCAACCGTTATGGAAATTAGTGTGGAGACTCCTTGGAAAACTACAATTGGGAAATCCCATTCAATCCAGCTATCCCCCTGCTGGGAATTTTCCTAAAGCAACTGAAAACATCATATCATAGTGATATATGTGCACCTATGTTTATAGCAGCACGATTTGTGGTAGCCAAATCTTGGAAACCACCAAGATGTCTGTCACCTGAGGAATGGTTGAAAAAGATGTGGTATTTTTATATAATGGAGTATTATTCAGCTATAAGGAATGATAAACTTGAAGCCTTTATATTTAAGTGGATGCCACTTGAAGATTTACTCATAACTGACATAACCCAGACCCACATGGGTAAAGATCATTTAGTCTCCCTAGTGTAGTCATGTTATAAACAAAAGCAAATATTAGACTTTACTTTTCTGAAAAGCACTTATATATTCAATAGGCAGCATGTAATTTTATTTCTGCACTCAATATCAGCAACAAGTATTATTTAAATTCTTGAAAAACAGGGAGAGAATAACTGACCCCATTTTATTTAAAGAGAACAAAAAAGTAAGAGCTATAAAATTAAAAAACAAGCCACTGCAGGAGAGCAGCAGTGTTGAGTAGGTAATGTGTTGTTGCCTCCAAAGAAGGTACTCCTAGTATAAGGCACAGGCGTGGAAAAGCGACCAAGCAACATAGGCCTTCGCCTCCCCCTTCAGCGGGCTAAGAGCCAGGAGCAGTGCAGCTACCTTTACTATTTCGTGTGTGTATATATATTTATATATTTTTCCTTTTCCCTTTTTTGTTTTCTCTTT
>NW_004524584.1:29840057-29848105 GCF_000260255.1 Octodon degus | reverse complement strand
TCCTCTCTCTCTCTCTCTCTCTCTCTCTCTCTCTCTCTCTCTCTTCCCCACAACCCTCCTGGGAATTGAACTCAAGACATCACGCTTCTCAGGCAGGCAGTGTGCCATATCCCTCCAATCTCTTTTTTAAACAGCCACAGTGGTTTATTTACAATTGGACCCTATAAGATATTTATCAGACAGCCAATATTTCATGTAAAAAATATCAAAGATATGAATTACAACACTGACAACAATATAGAAGGGGGTTAAACCAAAGTTGAAGGGGAGAGATAAGCAATTTCATTTTCAAGTTTATTAATGCCAGTTTAAATAATGTTAAAGTTGAAGACTAAATTTTACAGTGTTCTTGGCAAAATAAGACTAATTTTCTCCCACATTCACGCATATTGTAATTTCACTCTAGGACATTTCTTCCAACTTCCTTCTCTATGCACATCAGAATTTCCAAATGAAAGGAAACTTGATCTACAGTAGAATAAATAGAGTTCTTCAGGAAATAAAAAAGAGCTGGGAGAAAACAATCCTCTTAAGTCTGGCCACACAGCACCACATGGATTCCTTTTGGACTGAGCCCTAAGTTCAGTGTCTGAGGAGGCTCTTGTGTAAAGCAGAAATATGAAGGTTAAATTTGTTAAACAAACCCCAAATTAGAGTTTTGACAGAAGCTGTATGCAGAAGAAACAGAAGAATCAAGGATCAAATTTAAAAGACAGTGATTTGTGGAATTTTTTTCTTTTCAAGCACATTATAATGGAAGCCAGCATAAGGCAGAGCGCAAATGCTGACCAACTTAGCCCATTACAGTACTGGGAAACAAAGAAAGCCTGGCTCTGGTTTTCTAGAGATCTTCTTAGCGTATGAGCGCCAGAGTGAATGAAATCCTAACCCTCTATGCATCCTTCCTACAGGAAAGCTTCATAGCAGGCTCACTTAGATAGAAAGGCCCCCTTCCAAGGTGGGATTAAAAAGAAAAAGGAACACACACATCCACACACACGGGGGAAAATAACAGTGCCTGGGTCATTCACAGGGGCTGAGGAAAAAATTACTCCTTTCCAACACAGACTCAGGGAGCACGGTTAAGCACCTCACAAAGAATGTTAGCCACGGGAGACCCCGAGGACCTGTGCCTCCTCTCTCACAAGGGGGCTTCATTTTTCTCTCCCCTTTCAGCAGTGGGCCAGCTGCACACACTATACACATCTGCTTCACCTGTAAAAGAGCCACTAATTGGAGACTATTCTCTTCAAGAGTGAAACCCCTTCCTTCTAGATTAGATTATTTCTTATTTCCACAATGTGACCCAGAAGAGTAGAGAAAGACAATTCAAATATAGCTCTATTTTCCTTCCAGAGAAGTAACAAGGATCGTTTTCTGAGACCACAGTGGCCTGGGAGAGCTCCCAGGATGTTTTTTTGTTTTTTAAACAAAACATGATGAGCTAAGGGGAATCTAGACATTCCACATACAAATCTCTTTTACGATTGTATGGAGAAGCTCATGAGGCACATGTGTTCAACATGTAGACATTTTCCAGTCAAAAGAAACACTTATTTCCACAGCCTCCACCCATCCTACCAACGTCTCCACCCTACCACCAAAAGCTAGGCTACAAGAACAAAAATTCCCCCTAAGGAATACTCGGGGAGTGACATTAGAAAGGTTCTCTCTTGTTATTCCCAAATGACAAGCACTTTAGTAGAACTCTGCAAATTACGATGGGAACATCTTCATTGCCTTTTCCAAAGATTTTATTTTTTGAAGAGCCAGAGAAGAAAAACAGCTACCTCTTGACTGACAAAACAGTCACAAGCACATGCTTCCTACATGGATGATATATAGCAAGGATTAGAGTTGGTACCAATCCTAGTGCTTGTCTCACTGGTCAGAGAACAGGCTTGAGGACAAAGTGGGTGAAGAGGAGGCATGTTCTTCTAAGAGGAAGTTCCTGAGAGGAAAAAGGTGTCCCGAAAGTGGGTTGCTGCTGGGACTCTCTGTCTAGGACATTTTCATAGAGTAACCCAGGTTACTTTGGGTCAAAATGCAATTAACCTATGGCATGATATGCAGTCACTTAGCTAATAGAAAAACACGGGGCATAGCAGGGGTACACAGCACAGAGGAGAGAGGCATTTCTAGAAGGAGTGGGAGGGAGGGTCAGAGCTGCTTCTGCTTGGGTTTGCTGCACTGCCCAGGCGTACTAGATCCCGTGGTACCCTCCATGGTACAACTCTGATGGGTCTGCGGTGGGGGAAGGCTCGCAGCGCCAGCAGTGGTGTCTGCATCTTCGGTCCAGGTTCCTGTCAACTCAGCCCTCGCCCCAGACCCGTCTGGCCTCACCTCTGTTCTGGCTCTATGTTGACCTGTCACGCCCTAAATGCTGATGATTTTTTTTACCTAACACAGCTATCTGCAGTAATGTCCTAAAACAATTTAACAAGGACAGCTCCCATTTTACATAACCACGTACCAAATTTCCAATCTCTTCCCTGCTTTCGAAGAGGACTCGTTTCATCTCTTCACTGTTAGTCTAATCTGGCCCTGAAGCTCGTGGTGAAGCTTTTGGTGTATTTTAGGATAAAACCTGCACACCTGACCTTTCCTGCGGGTAGGTAAGAGCAAGAAGAGCGCCGCGGGATAGGGCTTGCTCTTCCTCCAGGCCTCAGCAACAAGAGTCTACCTAACCCTTTAATCCAGGCGAATTATGGAAGCAGACTCTCAAAGCTTCCAAATCTCTCCTCCTATAAGTTTAGCTGTGTTCGTTTCATGAAAAGGGAACGTGATCCACATTACCCCCATGATCCCTCCTCTCACTGCCCTTCATCTCTGTCCCTCCCCCAGGCTGCTGCAGCTGCCCATCCCGCTCACTCTGGAGGTGAAGGGGGCCCTCCGAGCCCAGCAGTAGCGCTGCCACCACAGAGACTCGTGTCTTCCACCCTCACAGTCACCCCTGTGCCTCCGCATTTTAATCTCCTTCAATTGTCAGCTTTGTCCTCTGCCTGATTGCCTCGTCCCTTCCGGAGCAGTCGTGGCCCTGAGGTTGCATCGTGGTCCTGCAGGATGCCAGCTACAGCCTAGCAGGGTTCCCACTCTGCATTTTATAGAAATGTGCTTCCTCCTCGAGCTGTCAGAGGGCTGGCAAGATGGCTCAGCGGACTAAAGCACCCGCTTGGGCAAGCACAGGGTCTGGGGTTTGAGCCCCGCGTTATGCCAGCCCCTCCCGCAGGCACTTTGGGCCAGCCACTGAGATGTGGTGTGGTGGTGCACACCTGTAATCCCAGCGCTGGGGAAGCGGGAAGCGGGAAGCGGGAAGCGGAAAGCAGGAGGATCACCATGAGTCTAAGCTGCATAGTGAGACCCTGTAATAACCAGATACATTTTTAAAATATCTCAGAGTGTGCCTCATGTTTTAGCTTTTCTGTTCACTTTGGTGAGTGTTGTAAGAATCAATATTAATCTGGCTTTATACGGTATAATTAACCAAATCTCTCTGCTAATATCAATATTTAGTAGAATTTTTCAGTTAAAACTACCTTGATATACAAGTGAATTTTTATGAGCAAAGAGGTTACAAAAAATTGCATGTTTAACACTACATATTTCTATGTGTTTTCTACTCATTAATTCTGAATGAATTATGAGAAATTAGTACCTTGCTATGAGATTTGACAGTACTTTCTGTAAATAACCCCTAAATTGTAATCTCCCATCTAGCTCACACTATTTTTCATTGCTCCTAGAAAAATAATTATTTTTAACTTCTTTGCTTTTCTAATTCTTTGGTTTTATGTCCAATATTTGTTACACTATTCTCTATCCTTTCATTTGTCAACTTGTGTAACTAAGGTTCATATTCTCTCTCTCTCTCTCTCTCTCTCTCTCTCTCTCTCTCTCTCTCTCTCTCTCTCTCTCTCTCTCTCTCTCTCTCTTTCTCTCTGTGAATAAAATGCCCTTATCCACGAGGGAATGACTACAATTCGATTTTAAATTTCTCCAGTATAAATCTGCACCTTTCTCACAATCTGTCTGCATATTTTAGGAAGATAATGACAATTAAATGTCCCCATGCAAATAACTTTTAGAAGTAAAATAAATGAATCATTAGATAGATGAATTATTTAGTTGCTGCTTCTGGTATACTTTCTGATCAATGCCCACATCTTCCAGAAGAAATAAAAGACTTATTCTACAAGTTAATGAAAATGCCACCATAATTAACCCCACTGCCTCACTGGCAGCAATTTGCCGAAGTGTGCAGGTGAAACATGTGTCTCCCTCTGCAAGGCCTGTTTTCTGAAGCGAGCACCTGCGTGCGAGGATTCCTCAAGTGGGAACCTCCGGTAGGAAATCAGAGAACAAACCTAGAGTCTCAAAACCAGGCAAGGAATGAGTGACAAAGAGTATACTTGAAAAAATCTTGCTTGGTATGTTTGATTCTAAATTGGAATCAGTGCTACAAATGTAAGGAAAATAGTAAGATGAACAAGCCACCCCAGCACAAAATAAATTTGTAAAAAATAAGGCAATATTGTTGTTATTTTGTTAGGGCACATGATAATTAAATGCTTAAAAATTAAATCAGGAAGAAAAACTCTGAAGTCATCAAAAGAAAATCAAATACATATTCAGCCTAATAAGATAATAATTGCTATGGCCTTCTTACATCATATACTCAGCTTAAGAGAATATGAAACTACATACTTAAATACAGAAAAAAATTTCTTTTAATAATCAAGGTAGGTTGTAAATAGGATATCATGTTTGCTTCTTGTACAGCAATTAACCACTAGGAAGAATGTATGCAATGTGTTAATTATTGAAACTGTCCTACTAATTTGATTTGAAACTGTCTTATTGCTGTTTGTTTATCAATAAAATTATGGGAAAAAATAAAATTAAAAAAAATAATAATCAAAGTAGGGTTAGGGAGATAGCTCAGCGGTATAAGTGCCTGCCTGGCAAGCACAAGGATCTGGGTTCAATCTCTGACGTCCCGTGCTGGCCCCAGAACCCCAGATGCACCGTGCTGGTCACCAAGACCAGGAGTGGGGGTGCATGCCTGTAATCCAAGCACTGGGGAGGCTGAGACAGGAGGATCACTCCGACTCTAAGCTGTGCTGTGAAACCCTGTACCAAATTGTAAATAAATAATCAAAGTAAACTAAAATGATAGCAGATGGAATCTGAATCTGCATAAAGAATCAAGAGTAGGGCAGGCCAAATAGCTCAGTGGTTTAAAGTGCCTGCAAGCAGGCACAGGAGCCGGGGAAGCCGCAATTGAGACTGGGCGTGGTGGCGTGCACCTGTAATCCCAGCTCTTGGGAGGCTGTCAACAGGCGGATCTCTATGAGTCCAGTCTAGTAGGGAGACCTGGAATACCCTGTAGATGCTGCCCTAACCTACAAAAAAAAGTGTCAGAAAAATATGCTAGCAAATATAAAGTATAAGTTTTACATCTAATCCCTTTCTAAGAGAAAATTGACTGTCCTAAATACAGACTATATCATGGCTGCATCCTGCTAATGTCACCAGAAAAGCCACATGTGGTTGACTTGGGTCGTATTAGAAGGACGGAAAAGCCAAAACCTGAAACCTCTTAGATAGTACATAGTCCAAGCTGTGTAGCAAGACCCTGTACCAAATAAATAAATAATTATACAAAAAAAAATTACATTTTACTAGGCCCTAGATGAAACAGAAAACTCACCCTGACAGCAAAAGTGACAAAATAGTTGATGTTTCTATTTAATTCATTGATTCAACAGGATGCATGTACCCTAAAATAACCTCTTGTATGTCTAAATCTTGTATCTATGATTAAAAGCAAGTAGGAAAACAATCACAAAAAAATTATGTTAGCCCATTGGCGTGAGCTGGGTATTTTTCTATCTTGTGAGCACAAGGCCAGTATAGGAGTCTTTATTGGACAGAGGTAATTGACCTCAATCATTCAAAGGAGATATTGCTAGTCCTAGGATACAGCTCAGTGGCACAGCATCGGCCTGGCCAGGGCAAGGTCCTCAGTTCAATTGCCAATACAAAAGATGTCGCTGTTGTTGTGGTTCATTATGCTACCCTAAGTTCTCATGTGTTGAAGGTGGCTGAACCATAGCTGCACTATACTCAGCGGTGGAGTCATCTGTGAGTTCAGTAGTTGAATGTGCTATTCACAGAAAGAGCTGAGATAGACCTGGGTCACTGGGAGGATCAACTAGACAAATGTGTTCTTGATCATGGCTCCACTCTTTGCTTACCCTTCCCATCTGCCATGGCATGAGGAGCTTTCTTCCCACTCTACCATGGCATTTCTGGGCATAAGTCCATGACCATGCAGTGAAACCATGGCCACAAGAAGCATCTTCATTCAATTAGAAGTGTTTTAGATTGTGTGCAGCAGCGGTGATGTGAGAAGAAGAGATCAGATAGCAGAAAAATCGGGTTATTTATTTCTCTGAATCAACTTGTTTGTACGTATTAGAAGTATTTGGAAGTGGTTTTCAGAGGAGTTTGGAAAGATTTGGAGATGTTGCCTAGAAGTGTTCTGAAATCTGTGAGTCAAGCTTGGTAGGAGCTTCCGATTGGAGATCAGAGGACCAGAATACTGACTGAAATGCAGACAATGAATTCTAGGTCCGGGACATTTCCAATGGGAAGGACTGCATTGCTCTTAGAAGCCACGTGTTTTATGCCTTAGTAGAAAATGTTTCCACATGTTTCCCATATCCTGAAGCATGGTAGGAGACTCAGATTAGGGGGAGTGGACTAAATAATCCATCAGAGCACATTTGATGACTGCCCAAAATTCAGGCTGTCACATGAAAACTTCTGCTTCTCTCATCCAGTACAATAAGAATCACAAGCAAACACTAGAGCCAAAGGATATAAAATGTTCACAGTTTTAATAAAAAGGAAGCACCTGCAAAATGGTGTGATGGAGCTCATTTTGATGAGAAAAATTAACATTAGAAAGAAAGCAAATGCTTTGTATCAGAACAGTAGGAAAGATGGCCTAAAGGCATCTGAGGAATCATCAAAACTCCACTTTTTACACACTCAGTGGCACAAATCTATAAAGTTTTCATTTGAAAAGAGAATCTCTGAACCCCATGTTCAAGAAGAGTACTTCAGGAAATCAATTTTCCCTGATCGGAGTCATGGTGTTCAGCCACTCAGATCCTAAGGGTCTCTGCAGCCATGTTCCAAGAAGACCTGGCTACTGCTCAA
The DNA here is from genome assembly GCF_000260255.1 of Octodon degus. Classification (NCBI taxonomy): domain Eukaryota; kingdom Metazoa; phylum Chordata; class Mammalia; order Rodentia; family Octodontidae; genus Octodon; species Octodon degus. The sequence continues at coordinate 29,840,878 of NW_004524584.1, read as the reverse complement.
GCTGATGGAAGACCATGGAGTCCTCATCAGTGCTGGTTTCACAGACATGCAGAATACAACATATACGGGGTCATGGAGGCTACCAAGTAAACTTCAGGAGGGGCCCGGGAGGCCAGGCCATGTGTTCTCAGTGACAGCGAAGGCAAAATTGGGGTGTAGACTGCAGGAAGTTGCAGATGCCTGGAACATGGATCACCTGTTGAGCAAAGTCCGGTATGAGAAGACCCACCACAAAAAGGGGCCATGTGAGTGGCACCTGACAAAGTATAGGTGTGGGACTGCTCAAGACCCTCGAAGTCCACCTCTCACCCCAGCCTGCCGTGGGTGCTGAACTGGGAACCATAGGATATAATGTTTGCTCTGCTCGGTGTGGGGCTTGCCTTAGTCCAATTCCTTTCTATGTTTCTTTTTCTCTGTTGGAATAGAAATGATTACTCTGTGCCGTTGTAAGTGAGCAATGTTTAAGTGAGCAATATTTAAGTTTCTTTTTTTTATCTTTATAGAGGCTCAAGGCTGAAAATTAGCCTTGCATCTCAGTGGAGACTTTAGAATATCCAATAATTCCAGAACTGTTAAGATTTTGGCAATTTTTGGAGATGAATTAAATGCATTTTTCACAGTAAAATGGATGTGAGTCTTTGGGGTTCCAGGGGCAAAATGGTATGGTTTAGATCTAAAATATTCCACAAATTTCTCAGGTTTACTGGGAATGACTGGATAATGTGGGCACTGTCCTCTTCAGTGGACTCAACCTTTGAGAAATTCTTCAGATTAACCTTCTGTGCGGACCGGACCTTGTTTGCCTCTGGCTCAGGGGGGCA
>NW_004524584.1:29837591-29839307 GCF_000260255.1 Octodon degus | reverse complement strand
ATTTTCTTACCTTGCAGGCTTTCTAGGAAGATGAAGTGGACCATAGTACAGAAATCCCATTTCTGTCCCTGCCAGGGCAGCAAGATAACTGTGGCCATAATGACTGCCCTTGGAGAGAAGGCCTCGCAGCACTAAAGAGCACAGCTCCACAGTGCACTGCAGGCTTCAAGTCCCGTTTTGGCCACAGGTGTGATGACACGAGGTAAACAAAGAAAATACCTTCCGGTCTCCCCTGTCTCTAACAAGCGCCTGCTATGGCCACAGTCTGCCTCACACAGGACTGGTTCAGATGAAAGGAGTTCGCAGATGAAGTGCTCCCAGCCACTTGGCATGGGGTGAGGAGAAAGAAGCCAGTGACATCCCTGCACCACCGCAAGTGAAGTGGAAAGGCATCTGATTAGGAGGCTCATGCCCACACACTGAACAAAACGTTTCATGGATGTGACTGTGATCAATGTTTAGTTTAAGTCTAACACACAGTGCAAAGACAACGCTCCCATTAAGGTGAGGAATAAGACTTCAAAAATGTCACTGATCCTTTTTCTCTCTTATCTTGTTACATGGTTGTATATATGATTTAAGTATTATGCAAAACCTTGAGAAGGAATAAAGTCATTGTTTCTTTTTTATTTATTTTGCCCAGTTAATATTACAGAGGAACGCTTTATGGCATTTAAAATATATTTGTTAAAAGAAAAAATGAAACTATTGACCTTAATTTTTGTGCTTCTTTTTTTTTCTTTACCATTTCTATTCTAATTCCAGGATAAAATTACAAAGACAGAACTGTAGCACCATGGAATGCCTGTTTCTCTCTTTAAAATCAAATATGTATACTCTCTCCAACTTCACAACTTGTAGCATCCCTAATTGATGCAACGGACTAACCTGCATGTTTTGCAGAACTTGTTGATGACTTTGACTGAGAATAAAGAGACCACTGTTGTTCTCCAATATTCCTTCAATCCAAGCAAATTACATTCTAATCTGTGGAAAGAAGGCTAAGATCAAGGCAACAGGAAGCCTTGCAGATTATTGGGTGGCTTCATGCCTTTGAGAACACTGAAAGGTGAAACTGTTAGCTGACAACTGGAAATTTAAAAATTAAACATATAAACTACTTACAGATTTATGCACAAGAGAAATGGTTAGACATATGTCCTAAAAGTTGTAACTAGTTGTACAAAAGCATTAAGCAGTTTAAGAAAAGAGCTTTTGTGAAAATAAGTATGCATTTTACCCCAGCACATTAAATACTCTTTGGAGAAAATAGGATTATAAATATCATTTTATTTTAATTCTATTCTTCCAGGGATAAGATGGCTTTACTTCGCTATAATCTCACATAGTAGCAGTGACATTCTGAGCATTCCAATATCTCGTCCTTAGATCCTCAGGAGTTGCACAAGTTCAGTAAATCAATAAATTTTCTTTTATGTTCTAAATCATTGGGAAGTAATTGAGATGTCTGGTATATTTATGGACAGTTATTTCTAGATAGTCTGAGATGATTAGAAGGAATCTAGTGTGGGTATGGGTGTGTATAATTACCTCCAGGAAGAAAGGGGGGTGAGGTCGATAGGATCATTAACTCATTTGCAGGTCAAATTAGGGAAGAGACAGGAAGACTCAGAAAAGGGGGCACAAGATGAATGAGGCCCTGCTTTACAATAATGATAACTCATTAGGCACAGGGACCAACTGCACCATAAATGC
>NW_004524584.1:29835611-29836328 GCF_000260255.1 Octodon degus | reverse complement strand
TTTGGGAGGGCAGCAGGACATCGGTTGCGGGCGCACACTCAGGGAGGCGTCCTGTGTCCCCACAGACTAACGGCAGACCTGCTCCACGCCACGTCTCCCCTTTCTTAGACGTGCTTCAGCCTTTTGTTCTCTCCCCCGTCCACCATGGGTGGCACAGCAAATAGAGTCAACTCGCCGCTCATACATGGACCCCCTGAGCTTAGACTTCCTTCCCTACAATGCAAGAAATAAATTACCCAGTTTCAGGCAATTGTTGTATTTAGACAATTTCTGGATTAAATGGCAAAATTTTGAAATATCTAATCCATGACTAGAAATTATGATTTTATTGCTTTGTTTCTCACTCTACATTGGCCAAGAGACTTGGAGAGAGAATAAGTTACAGCAGTCGTCTACACAGCAATCGAAGCAGGCCTGCTTGCTACGTGATACGTGGGGAAATACGTGTTGCAAATAGTGAGGAGAATTGCTATTTTAAACACATACAAGCTTCTCTCATAAGTATCTGTGTTTCAGCTCACTGCCCAAGTCCAATTTTAGTAGATATGTGGAAAAAACAAATAAAGCTCTCCAAGCAATGACAATAATTTATATTCCAAAAACATGTTTTAAATTTCAAAATACACATAGAAAATATGGTTTCCGCCAGAATACAGACCAGTCTAGCTGAAAAGAAAGTAAAGTGTATTCACAGGAAACACTGGGCGATTTGCAGGG
>NW_004524584.1:29826139-29834021 GCF_000260255.1 Octodon degus | reverse complement strand
ATAAAATTTGAAGTGTCCATAATGAATGAAGGTAAGAAGAACAGGCTGAAATCCAGAATGATCTGAACTGGAGCTTTTTTTTTATTTCAAAGAGGACCAAAAAAAAAAAAATGATGCCTCTGTTCTTTCTGAATTTACTGTGCAAAATTATATGAGTTCAGGTAACGTGTCCCATTTTGTTTACCAATGAAACAAATACAAAGATGAACATAAGAGGAACTGAAACAAAACATTCTAAACAGTACAAAATTGCCCTAGAATTTTCTACCATGTTGCTATCCATATGATTTGATTAGCTACTATTCAATGAAGTAAATGTGAAAGTAAAACCTAAAGGAAGATTACGTGCATCTGTCATATTTAAGAAAGGGAACTGCACGGAATACTTTAAGGAAATAGGTTACACATGATTTAAGTCACCTCTTGGACAGACAGAATGATCCAGAAGGCCATATAAGTCCTATAGGAAGGTGTTCTTTCTTTCTTTCCCAATATGGGAACTTTCTCCACAGCTTTCACTGAGAAGCTCAAACAAGAACTTCAAGATATAGCAAATGCCACTACAACCTAGTTGAGAAAATTTGCTTGCAGGAGCTACTCTATCAATAAAAATCAAAGAAAACAAAGATTTAAGTAAGCATAGAAGAGTCCCAAAGGACACTGTCTTCTCAAAAGTGGATTCCTAACATTATCAGCTACACTACCTTTATGTCTTGAGAAACAATGCTATGTTAATTTTCACAAGAAAATATTACACGCTATAAAATGCAAAAGGGTAATTTACTGTCTTATAAAAACAAGTGTTTCCTTCTCAACTTAGAGTTTTACTGTAGCTTAAAAGGAAAACATTCACTCCATGGTAGATAAAGACCAGACAAAATTAATTTAAATAAGGAAGGAAATAAATACATTACCCAGAGATTAGCCTACAGGGAATATCACTTTTATTCCACTTTCCCTTGACTTCGTAATTTCTCTTACTTTCTTATAAGAGAAGTAAGATATTTCCTACAATATCTCATCGCTTTCACTGTTGCCTAAAAGGCCGTATTCTTCCTTGGGCCCTGCGTAGCATACCCAGCACGGCCTGTTCCTAGCCCTTCTACATGGCCACTACTTCATGATGCTGGCCATCCCGAGGCAAAAGTTGGAAAATGCTGCCTAACTGTTGCAGCTCTCCTTCGTCTTCCCTGTGCAGGTGCAGCTGGTGGTCACTAGGCAGTGATGTGGGTGAGTGGGTGGAAGGATGAGCAGGGTTCAGGAGGCTGTGGGTGGCACAGCGCAGGGTAACATATCTGGAGCAGGAAAGTACGGTGGGAAGGCTGCTGTCTCTGTGCGTTGGTGGGAAATAGATGCGTTAGGACTCGCCTGGGTGCTGACACTAAGGCCACTTTCATGTTAGAGAGCAGAGGAAAGGTTTCGTGTGCAAGAACCTAGACTCGAATGTGAAACACTGAAACAACTGATACCTTGTTTATGTTGCTATTTTTCATAGTAGATATGTAGCGTAACAGTCATTATCAAAACAAAGTAGGACCAAGTGCATGAAAGTTCCTCTAAGGTGGTGACCTTAGAAGCTCCATACTCCGATATTCTAACTTTTATCATAAACAGCTAAATGGTCTCACCATGTAGCCCAAGCTGGCCATGAACTTGAAGCTGGCGATCCTCCTGCTTCAGCTTCCAGAGTGCTGGGATCATAGGCATACACCACCAGGCCAGGCCAGAAACCTTGATTTATGTCCAGTGGTCAAAAGTACAGTGTCGTAAGAGGAGCCAGTGCTGGGGCAGCATGGAGATGACCCTCGCCTGCCTAGCTGCTGACCCTGACACACAGGCGCAGCGGTCGTGGTGACTGCCAAGTAGGCGGAAGAAAGGGGCCAGAGGTGGACAGTTGTACCTCGCTTGCCTGACTGCCGAGTGGAGATGACTCATTCAGGCTGGAGGGAGGTGGGGTAGAGCTGCGGGGCAGATGGCTGATGAACTGAAAACAGACGCTTTTATGTTTGGGTTCCCATTGAGCGTCAGACTTTTCAGCACAGCAGTTGCTCGCAGTGGAGAGATGCTTCCTTTTCCAAGACTTCACTTGTTTTCCTGACTTCACTAACCGTGATCTTGCCAGTTTCCTAAAACAGGATAACCGGAAGCCTTTGCCCATCTTGGATGCGTGGCCATCCTCTGGAGGCAGTGGAGCACACACCTCTTGGAGCTGTGGCCCACCAGGTCCTGAGCATTGCTGTCAGAACGGAGAGATGTTGAGGACTGTTCTGGTGTCTCCTGAAACACCGAGGCAGGATGCAGGTGAAGTGAGGGCCTATTTCAGTGTGTCACAGAATGATCACGTCCTGAACTACTGCCCCATGATGTACTAGCAGAAAGAGCCTCCCTCCCAGCCAGAAATGACTGACAGTGCACCCCAGATGGTACCCTTACAGCCTGGTGTTCAAGGCAGGGCTCTGAGCTTCAGTGAGAATCTGCAGATGCCTCCCAGTGGACTAACGCCTTCTTCAGTTGGAATCTCAATGGTGGCCCCCACCAATGCTCCGACAGTACCTTATTATGGGCCCCCAACATTACCTTGCAGAACTTCTTTAGAGTCTAAAATGTTTTGGGGTCTGACCATGCCTTCCACTGAGGTTCAGGCTGTACTCCCACCTGCAGCTCAGATATTACAATTTGGAAATCCCTATAACATTCTGATTTCTCCAGCTGGATCCCAATCAACGCAGACCTTAGAATCCCAGGGCTCTCTCGTGAATAATCCATCAGGTTTCCACACAGATCTCTTCCTGCCTAAACAGCCCACAGCTGCTCCTCAGAGAGTAGAGAACTTCGGGGCCTGGGGAGGGTCACCCAGAAGGCAACTCTTAGTTCTAAGACCATACTGCTGCCCATATAAGGACTGTGGAAAAGCATATACGAAGCGCTCCCACCTTGTGAGTCACCAGCACAAACACACAGGACAGAAGTCCAATAAGTGCACTTGGGAAGACTGTACTTGGTGTTTCTTCCGTGCTGATGAGCTTTGACGTCATATGCGGACGCACACCAAACACCGGCCCCACAGGTGTGATCAGTGTGGCCGCAGTTCATGAGATCTGACCATCTCAAACAACACCAAAAGACTCATTTCCAACTGTCAGGTTCCCCAAGACAGCCAGCCAACAATGGACAGATGGATAGTCCTCTTGTTCCTGGTCTTTAGGTCAGTCTCCTCCTCTTATTTTGGCTTCTCTACCCGGATCCTGTTGGCCTCTGACCAGCTCATCTCTTTGGTAGGTGGAGGCTTAGGTGAAGATAGATTAAGAGGCAATGCTGAAGCCAAAATAGAGCTCTGAACTCCGTTAGGGAGCCCTCAAAACTCTCAAGCATGTTTTGGATGCCTTCCCCTTTCTGGGGCCACCTACTTGTGCCTGTTAGCCAAATGGGAGGCTAGAGAGTACAATAGAGATAGTTTTATTAAAAAGCTCCCTATCTCATGTTGTTCCCCAGCTTGAAACCCTTTAATGACTCTCCCTGCTTCATAAAATTCATGTTTTTTAATCTTGGTCTTCTAGACCTGGAACTCACCACCTATATGTCCAGCATTTATCTCTTCCTTCCAGACCTTTGTGGAATGGCCCACCACAGGGTGGGATCCAGCATCCTGTGTAGCTACAGAAACATGGAAGTGCCAGGGAATTAGGACTCATGGGGTAAAATGTAACTAATGGGAAATGCGAAGTGGGGCAAGCCAGGCAGACACTGCCTTCTTCTCTCCCTTTTAAGAATTGCTATATAAGGCGTAGTTCCTCCCCAGCAGTGTATCCTGCAGGGAGATTTCCCAAATAGTTGTGATGGACACAGCTGCGGGGTCTCTTCCATGCCTAGTGTGTGGCTGTACCCAGCTTGGAATGGTATCATCTTTCTACCCCCAATCTTCCTGCCTCACTTGATTCTCACCCCTAATGCCTTGGGTTTGTCCCTTCCAAATAAAACATGCATGTTCAGTTCCTGCTGTAGGCTTTTTCCTAGGTGCTTTGAGGTGGAGGAAAGGAGAACATTATAGACTTTGGTAGAGAAAGACCAAGTACTGCTGTGACTCCTGTCCTAACCTAGCCTGTACCTGGACCTCAACGCATCAGATAGGAACAAGCCTATTCTTCCCTACTGTGTGACTGTCTGGGCAACCTGGGTGGTTAGAGCCTCGTTTCTGGACTCATCAGCCCATTTTATTGACCCCTTGAGCTCATAGTAATAAAAGAACTTGGCAAAACTATCAAATCGTGGAACTAGGATCCCAAGAAGGATATTTGCCCCAAGGGGAAATCTCTTCCCTAATAAGTGTTACTTACTGTATGTGCTGGCCTGAGCCCAGTTAACTATCCATCACCACCAAATGGTGGTTTTTGTAAGAGGAATTGTCTCTGATTCCTGTGCTTGAGTGGTGTTTTTGGTCTGGGTTGGAGGGAATCACCTAGGTATAATGGCCATGAGGAAGAGAAAACCTAAAGGATTGTGAGAAAGGCTTTATGGAGGAGAAACCAAGGGGACCCTCAAGCCCAGTAAGAAAGTAACATCTAGAAGTCCCTCAAGCATTGAAAGAAACAGTAGATGCATGTTGAATGGAAGATACTCCAGGAGGGAGACAGCTTGCAAAAGCACCAGCACTCGGCAGCCCCCTGGCAAGAAGTACAGAGAAAACTAAAGGTGCGTCTGTGAGATGTTATTTGTATTTGTGGTGCTGGGAATTGAACCCGGGACCTTGTACCTACTATGAAATTACTACTGAGCTACATCCCTTACTCAAGAAAGCCTCCTTTGCAGAGGTGAAAGTCAGACCTGAAGGGCTCATGGAGACAAGATGTGCCTTCCATTTCTTGGATGTGCACTTGTGCTTACACTGGACTCAGGACTTGAGGAAGATGAAGACACACTGCCTCCATGTTGGAGAAGAAAGACATGCATGGACTAAACTCTTCTTAATGAATGTGCTCAGCACTGCCAGAGAGCAGAGCTGGCCCTCTGCAGGCTAGAGCCTGCTGTGGGCCTCTGGGGAATCCCTGCAGCCACCGCTGTGCTGGCGCTTGCCCTGGCCTGTCCACTGCAGCCCTGGACCCCTTCATCATGAGTGCCCTGAATTGTGCCGCTCGTGGCCCCAGCATCCCTGGGCCTGGGAGCTATTTGCCCTTTTTTCACATTTACAATACATATGACTTTATTTTTTTAATTTATGTATTAGATAAAGGGATCTTGCTATGCAACTCAGACTCATAGCAGTTCTCCTGTTTCATTCTCCCCCATGCTAGTACTACAGGCATACGCCAACAAAAATCAAGCTGGTAGCTGGCTCAGCAGGCCCAGGGCAGGCCAGCACAGATGTGGTGCCAGGGATCAAACCTGGGTCTTTGTGTTTGTCATGCAGGTATTTAGACCCCTAAACTATCTCCCCAGTCCTTAGAACACACATGACTTCAAGAAAAGCAGGAGGAGGGGCTCACTTGTGACCCTGTCCCCGTGCCAGAAACTGAGGTCTAGGTACAGAAAGCCTGTTTCGCTCCCAGGTGGGCACTAGATCCCTTCCAGGAACACACCATCTTGGGTTTCGTGAGCCACTTGCATTTGTGCATTGCAGGAGGGCCAGTGAGCTTGAGCTTGTGGTTGAGATACAGGACAAGGATGTTTGGAGACCCTCACATGCTGAGCAGTGGACATGAGGAAAACTAGGGTGGGCAGTGGTGGCCAAAACAGCCCCTTGACTCTCGACAGCTCTACAGTCTAGTGGGAGGAAGAATGTTATTAGAATTGTTGGGGCCGGGGAGATGGCTCAGTGGAATAAGCACTTCCCTAGCAAGTGCAAGGGTCTGAGTTCAATCCCCGGTTCCGAAAAAAAAAAAAAAAAAATTGTTACGGATTTTTTTTGAGTGGTTGGAGTTTGTATTAAGAATGGATAAACTTCATTAGTTTTCTATTTATTGTGATAATACGTGCAAAAATATTTGTATACAAATATTCAAGAATAGTACCTATTTGCTCTTCGGGTTACTTGAGGGGAAAGATTTACTAATAAATTTGAAGTCTTTAAAAAAAAAGTAAAAGTACTATGAGATCTCAGAATTCAGTGATGAAACCCTGAGTGAATCTTTTCTATTTCATGTACACGTACAGTGAGTATACAGTGAGACAAAAGGTAGCCATGATTCAGACTCATTCACACCCTACTTTCTATAGTGCTCTTTTATACTGATCTGCTATGAGCTGTCATCACCATTAAAATAATATGTAATAGAGCACAGACTATGATAATTATTTTTTTTCTTTTTTACTGGTACAGTGCAGATACATAGCAACACAGTGATAGGGATTTTTGTACCTGTACATGATATATCTTGCTTCTTATTCTTATCACTGTTAAACAAACATGTTCTACCACAGGCTTATTAAAGGCTGCCTATAATTTCCTTGAAAGAAACTATATTTTCTTGAAAAATGGTGTCGGTCTTTCTATGTGTTTATGGTGCCTTGCTGGAACTGTGGTTTATTTAAAACTAGAAACACTTCCATGATTCACAAGTTCTTGTCTCTAACTGTTTGGCTCAAAACTACAAATCAGCCTTGCCTGCCTTGTAGGGACAAGGTCCCAAGTTTGATCCCTGGTACCACCAAAAGAAGAGGAAGAAGAAGGAGGAGGAGGAGGAGGAAGAGGAGGACGAGGAAGAGGAGGAGGAGGAGGAGGAGGAGGACAATGCAAGTCAATTCAATTAAACTAAGTCTATAGTCCATGGCCATGGTCAACTACATAAGTTGGCCATGCAAGGTCTACAAGACATACATAACTTATCTAATATTCACAGTCCACTTAATTAAGATTGCCTACAATTTTACTCCTCCTGTAACACCTAAAATGTTTGACTGTTTTACCTTAAACCACTAGATGTTGTCTTTCCCACTGCATTGAAGCTGCAGTGATTACCACCTCACCACTTTACTGTGACGCAGAGCTTCTTCACACGAGTCTGAAGAGCCTGGGCTATGTGAGCTGCATCCGATGTACAGGCTCTATGCTGCAATTATTTAACTTGAATTTGTGAGGAACTAGGGCTCACAATCTTCCTGCTGTATCTTTGAACAGCAAATGTCTATTAGGGTCATGCTACTATTAATGTTGTTTATATAAACAACACTCACAGCCTGTATTAGTTACAGTCATGCCGCTTCCAAGAGTAAATCTCTGGATGTCAACCACAATAGCCCCCGGGTACCACAGTGACATATGCAGCTAGCCTCTACTCCAAGACCTAGCCCTAAAAGATGCTTCATTCTCTCAAGGCCAATTATGCTTGAACCAACCATAGCCGTTTTTCAAAAAATTGGTTGTATAAGGTCACAAATGACAACAACTAATGCACAATTATTTTTAAATTTAGTTTGTAATAAAAGTTCCATCTACGTGAAGTATAGAAGGAGACTTTTTGATATAAAGACACATCGTGAAATGATTACTATCAATCTAATCAACACACAAACCTATTCACATAGTGGTCATTTTTGTATCTGGTGAGAGCATTTAAGATTTATTCTCTTAGGAAATTTCAGTTGCAGGCCACAGTGTTACTAGCTTTATTCCACAAGCTGTCCTCCAGCTCTTGGGAACTTCCACAGCCTACGTTCCCGAGACTTTGTACACTGACTATTGCCTCCACACTCTGCCCTCCTCTGGCCTCCCGGTTGCCGCTACTCTACTCTCTGTTTCTGTGTAGTTAACATTTTCAAATCCCACACTATATTAGTCAATTTTGCCACCATGAGACAAAACAGGTGACACTTACAGCTTAAACCAGGAGAAGTTTTCTTTTCCTCACATTTGGGGGTTTCAGCCCATGGCCAGGTGACAAAAGGCAGA
>NW_004524584.1:29820528-29825971 GCF_000260255.1 Octodon degus | reverse complement strand
AGAGACAGAGACAGAGACAGAGACAGAGACAGAGACAGAGACAGACAGAGACAGAGTGAGACAGGAAGAGACAGAGGGAGAAAAAGGGACAGAGGGAAGCAGACAGAAAGAGCTGTTTCAGACTTCTTTGCTTCCAACTTGCACGTGCGTGTCTGAAGTAGCAGGGCACTTCCAAGCATGCTCCACCTCCCAAGGGCACATGGAGCTCAAACTCAGCTATGAACCGACCTGCTAATGACTGCAGCACCCCATGACCTCTCAGCCTTCCAAAACCTCAGCTCTGAACATTCGAGACTGCGTGGAATGACTCTAGACATGCACCATGACGAGGACATGTGTGCTATATCGTGTTTTTCTTTGCATGGTTCCTCCATGCAATCAGAAGGCATGGTTTCCTTGTACATTTTGGCTGAAGTGTGTGTGTGTGTGTGTGTGTGTGTGTGTGTGTGTGTGTGTGATCTCATTTTCACCTGCACTTTCTATTGTTACATTTTATTGCTACATATTTGTGGTATATGATGAATATAGTCATCCTGGAGATGTCCAGGGACAATATGCACCCTGCAGAGGGCCTCCCTGATCACCAGCACCCTCCTCTTCAGAGCTCACTCTGCCAGTAACTCAACAGCACGTTAATCCACCGAGTGTGCAGCTGACCCTGTCACCTCTGGAGGCCCCACCTCTGAATATTAAGCCCTCCATTCACGAATCTTTAGGGAGCCATTCATATGTAAATCACAGAAGAGGTGAATATTTATTAGTCTGTAGGTTAAGGAAAGATTTTACATAGACTTCTTTCATTTTAATCAAATTTCTGCTGTAACATCTTCATAGCTATAATTAGTTTTCAGACCTTCCACTATTTAAAATGTTATCTGCTATTACGAATACCCAATTGATTATTTTATTTTAAATGATAGGATTTTAGTGACTGCAGCCTGAATTTATGGTCTCCAGGGAAGAACACACGTGCTTCTACATACTGACACATTCCTGCACTAACATTCAAAGCACTGGTGAAGCCAGACGTTCTTGTTGTGATGTAACCTGCATTTTGCCAAACCCAAAAAAATTTTTTTTAAGATTTTGATGAAAATATGATCCCAGCTGGCAAGTCCTCCAAGTGAGTGTTTCTCCCTTTCACACTAGCTCAGTTTGAAGTTTTCAGGTCCTTAGGTTTACTCTGAGCGTTCACAACTTCCACTTGAGTCTGAATGTTAGGATTTATCCACTTGGGAACCAACGTGGGTGACTGGAATTGTGCCCATAAAATTAAAAAAAAGAAAAGAGAAGAAAAACGCAGTTGGGCTTGCTTTGTTCTCCCTAAATTCCTCAAAAAGAACAAAGAAAGCTTCTATAGGTAATTTGTTTTCTTGTTGCCAAGTAGGGAAGCCACAGACAGCTGAAGCCCACACCACTTCGGCCTCACCACACAGGGGTAGGCAGCTTGTGTCCATCCTCAGTTCTGACTTCTGGGACAATCCCTCTGGACCAAAGCTAGGGACACTGGGACATTCAGATTTGACAAGCTGAGCTTCAAGGGCAGGGCAGGGAATATTTCACTAACTTAGTGGAGAACAACCATTAGATTCAATTAACATAAGTTCCACTTGCCCTATTAAATTATTTCATTCTTTTATCCTTCATTGTCAAATCTGTGAGGTTATTATGAATCATGTTTCAGTGAAAGTAAATAACACTTATAAAATACTTGACCCACAAAGCCTCCATCTTATTAAATGTACATTTGTTATTCGTTCATCATTATCTTCAGCAGTTAAAGATTCTGTCTATGCATGAAAAGCCCAAACAATGTGGACAGAATTAATTAAAGATAGACTAGATTTGCCCGGTAACTCACAGAAACTTCCATTTTTTGGATAGCTATATGTGACACTGGGAAGATTATCCAATGGGGAATTTAGAGAGTTTAAGGTGGATCCATCAATTCAGAAGCAAGATTTTCCTCAGGGACACAGTGAAAAGGAAGATTATTTTCTGTTAGGGTCACAATGCAGGTGCTTCTTTTCCAAAGACAATTGCAAGGAGAAATTTTCATTGGGAATAACAGCCATCTTTTTCTAGTTAATGAGGTATAGTCTTTCAAATAAATATAATGATAATAATAACTTTGAAAGCTTGAAGCACTGTACCAAAGCAGGTACAATTTATTTTTGTTGTCCCAGGTGGAGAAAGTATAAACCCAAAAGCTCCAGGAACTCTGGACCTTCAGCACAGGAGCAGAATGAAAGGAGCCGCTGAAGTGAGTCCAGAGACCAGAAGCAGAGAGGTTCTTCCAGAGTGAAGAGAGAGGTGGAAGGAGCCTCTCAGCTGCAGGAAGTGATTTAGCAAGGAGAAACTAAGTTGCTTCACAGTGGAGGTGAGATTTAGCTTCGGAAAAGCACCCCCAAAGAATGTGTGGCTGGTTATGCAATGCTGGTCCCCAGAGAGAAGGAAGCTAATATTTATTGATGCAACCAATATGTACTAATCTCCACCCCATGTTCTGAGGATGCAGACACCATACTGACACAACACAGCTCTCACTCTGTAGGAGCTTCTATTCCTGTGTTCCAAGATGCAGGATGACCAAATATACAATATCATCCGTAATTTTCAAGATGATTAAGTGTTCAAGTGCTTCACTAAAAAAATATAAAGCAGGTTAAGTAGTGCGTGGCTATTTTAGAGAGGCTTGCCAGAGAAGTTCATCCTAGCAAAATGAATGTGGGCAAAGCTTTAAGTGGGACAAGTTAAATTCTAGTGAATGAACAGATTCAAGGAATCTGGATCCTTAAATGAGGGTAGGAACCTGTGGAGGTTGATGCCCATGTCCCGTGAGTAGGGCCATGGGCTGCCCAAGTTGAACACTGCTTCTAAAGGCTCCCTGAGGATGTTCAGAATGACATCACAGGTGAGCTGGTGCGTTCTGTGAAGGGGGACTTTTGCTTTCCGTAACATGAAGGGCATAATTCAAGCTCTGAGTACCTGGAACCAGCAGAAGACCAGGGACGCCATTGCCCTCTCCATGCCTACCAGTTGAGCTGGACACTCAGCCTCCCCGAGCTCTGACGGGTTTGTTCTCCCAGGTCCCCCATTCTGAGGCCTTCAGGCTGAGCCTTGGCACACCATGAGCTTCCCAAGGTCTCCAGCTTGCCAAGCGCTGACTTCTCGGCCTGCAAAGCACACAAGCCACTAGAGCAATAGGTAGAAATGAGTCCATCTGCTTCATTAGTACAGTAACAAAGACTTACATGAATAAAATAACCAAGATGATGACCACCCGAAGGATGAACAAAATTGTTTTAAAACTTTTCAAGGAGGAACCAGGCGCATGGCAATCAGCAGGACTTCTAACGCAGCGGGAGGCTGAGGCAGAGGGAGCACACACTCAAGCCTCGTGCAGCAGCTGAGTGGGAGTCTGTCTCAAAATTCAAAAAGAAAACATAAGGAAGGAGAGAAAAGCAGCTCAAGGAAAGGCTCTGAGCTGAACCCTCACTGTAAAACAACAAACAAACAACCACCAGGGAGATACTTTCTGTAATTTGTTCCATTTTTTATTTGGAAATTAAAAAAAGGAAAACTTCTTACTTAATCTAGGCCTTTAAGCACCAAGGTGTGCTTCCACTTGTATTCTGAATTTAGTATTTTCTAATGCTGATATTAAGGCTATGTTATAGGCTGAGCTTAAACATCACACTGCTTCAAGATTTAGGAACCGCGGTGAAATAGTTGCAGCCTTTGGAAAAATGTTGCGTAATACCTAGACTATATAGAAATCATCTGTCTCTGAGCCAAATTTATCTAGAGTTTTCTGATTGCATTAATAATTAAAGCTGAGGTTTGCCTGAAGTTTCAGTAATTTTCTACTTATCACTAAATGTACATTTTTCTAAAAAGCAATTGAAATCGTACATTATCTATAAGTAAGATGCATGCATAGCATGCTTTAGTGCTTGTTCAAGCAGGGCGTTTTTGTAGGAAATCATGATAAGGTGGATTTCCCACGAATCCTTACTAAATAATATATGCATGTGTAGTAAGCGTTTATTCCTCTAACTCATGTGACAACTTTCCAGTCATAAAGTCATTCAAATTCAGTAACACTCTTAACAGCTACTTTAGAAAGAAAAGTGATAAAATCTAAATAATAGAATGTCCTGAGGAGTGACTTATTTCTATTAATAATCTTTTTTCTTATATATGTACATTGTTCTCCTCAGAGTGAAACTCCTATTTTGTAGTTGGTAGGATGACTAAATGGTTCTCGCGCCTAAACTCATGTGTGCTCTGCATTAGAGTATTTTGCACGCTGGGGAGATCATCAGTGAAGTATAAAATGGGTAGATCATTATTTACACTATTAAAAAGAAAAATTATACTTCAAAAGCCTCAAAATACATAGCACACTGGGCCGGCAAGACCGCTCAGCGGACTCGGAACCTGCCGAGGCAAGCGCACGCACTGGGGTTCCATTCCCCGCAGCACGCGCCACGCGGGCCGGCCACCAAGTCCAAGCGTGGCTGTGCACCGCTGTAAGCACAGCGCTGAAAGAAGAGGATCGCCACGCGTGCCACGTGAGTGCTGACACCCTGCACCAAATACATTAAGAAAAACAAAAAACTACACAGCATACCATGACGCCGGGAACTAAATTCTTGGCGCAATTCATGTTTTATATAGTAAAACGGCTCTACACACAAACCATAAACATTGCAATCCCACTATGTTCTTCTTTTGCAATCTGCATGTGTTCCTCCTAATAAATGGGTTATGGTTACAGAGAGACATACATTAGATGAAAGAGCAGAGAATGGCGTTTAACCCTCACTTGCGGTTTTACGTTTGCTGGTGTTTGCTGGATTTGTACGGGCCGCTATGCTATACTATTTTCAATAAAATAGTGAATTACACCTGTTACCAGAGAGCTGAAGATAAATGCTTCGCTTTGTGATGAGATTCAAATGGGTGTGTGCTAAGTATGTTCTCCAACTCCGCAGCTCATGTTTAAGAACTTATATTTACTTTTAAAAGCAATATTATTAAATACTTGTTATCATTACTCATAATATTCTCATGATTAATAACAATAAAATGTGAGAGGAATATCTGCATATCTGTATAAATATATATCTTGTCACAGATATTGTATGGTATTATATTATATACGGGAGAGAATTCTTCTCTTTCAGCTATGTGAAGCCTTCAAAGCGCAGAGAGAAGCGCACTGAAGCTAGTATCTGACATCCACGCACACACCACAGATAAGGGTGAGTTTAGCTGAGTGGCTGTCACTGAAGACAGGCGTGATGGATGATCACAATACACTACCAATGCCTAATTACAAGACATACTACAGTAAAACTGCGTTGCTATTAGTTCCCCTCAGAATTACCTCAATTCTGTCGCATCCTTCTTGCCTCTTTGTTTTTGCTATTCTTTT
>NW_004524584.1:29811965-29820393 GCF_000260255.1 Octodon degus | reverse complement strand
GGGTCTCTCACTACTAGATTGGACTCATAGTGATTCTCCTGTTTTCAGCCTCCCAAGTGCTGGGATTACAGGCGCGCGCCACCACGCACAGTCTCAATCTGTCTCAGCGCACCTCGGGGAAGGGGGGCAGCACGGCAGGCCTAGGGGTTAGAACCCCAGGCCCCTGTACCCACTTGGTAGTTGCTTAATCCGCTGAGCTACTTGCCCCGCC
The DNA here is from genome assembly GCF_000260255.1 of Octodon degus. Lineage (NCBI taxonomy): Eukaryota > Metazoa > Chordata > Mammalia > Rodentia > Octodontidae > Octodon > Octodon degus. Next base: position 29,820,182 of record NW_004524584.1, on the reverse strand, counting down.
CTCTTCTTGCCTCTTTCCAAGCAGTTCCGGGCTTCTTCTTTCCTGACCGCCTTGAGCTACTCCGTCCTGGATGTTTTAATGTCCTGAAATGGTTAAAAACGCTTACATTTCCTGGTTATTTTAACTTTGGAAATGAGACACAAGTCATACAGTGCCAGATCCAGTGAAGAGGGCAGGTGGAAGCATACCACCCCAGAAGAAATTGCTGTCATGAACATTTTTATCTAAACGGTCACTGTTTTACAATCGTGGTTCTTTCTGTGTTTGTCTCTGATTTTTGCTCTTGCTTTTGTTATTATTCTTCAAAACAAATTTTTAAAAAATAAAACCATGCCTCATGTATTTAAACAAAAACACTTCAATGCACGTACTTATCGCTGGTATACAAAGCGCAAAACTTGAATCTTTTGCTCGCACACCATGTGATGTTTTCCTACAAATGCACAACAGATAATCAGGTCAGACATTGGCTTGTGTTCAGAGCATTGTCACCTCTGTAGGACAAAACCTTTCAAAATCATTGTTTCTGTCTTTTTTCGACGTAGAGTACACATTCCGTATTCAGGGTCTATCTGCTGTGGGATGTTACTCCAGGCCACATCCTTCCATAACTGAAATTCAGTACCCGCTAACCGAGCTTCCCCCCCCCCACGCCCCCACTTGGTCTAGAGTCTCGGTACCCCGAGGTGAACGCTTCTACCTTCTGCATATACAAAGCCACGTCACATGGTGCTCATCTTTTGTGCCTGGCCGATTTCACTTGGCATAACAACTTCTAGATCCACCTAGGCTGCCACAAGAGACAGGCGCTGATCCTTTGCCATTGCATAGCATGTTACCATATAGATGGTCCACGTTTTCATTTCCAGTGACCAGCTGATGGATAATTGGGGTGTCTTCCCACTTCTGGGTTATTGTAAGTCGCAGTGAACGGGAGTACAGTCGTCCTTTAACATACAGTTTCTATTTGCATTCAGATACATTTGCGGGAGAGGAACCCCAGGATCACATGGCAATTCCCTCTCAAGCTCCCCACAAGCCTCCACGCTGTGGTACAGGCGGCCCTGCCATTTATAATCACACCACCACTGTGCTTCGACTCCCTTTTCTTCGCGTCCCCCCAGCACTTACAATCCTTGGTCTTCTTGCTAAGTCTGTCTTTCATTTGCTACCCTCTAATGCCAATATTCTTATAGTCCACCTAAAACATTTTTTAAAATAATTAAAAATGCCAATAAATTGTTGCAATGTATAAAATGAAGCTTAAAAAACAGCAATTAACCACCAAGAGATATCCAGTTATCACAGGCTTGTAGTTGTGGACATTTTTAAGTCCTTAGGGTTTTATTTTTCTCAGTTTCTGTCAACTTACTTTTTTTCCCATTAAGTAAAATATTGTATTTGTTTGTTTGTTTGTTTTTTGCGGTACCGGGGATTGAACTCAGAACCTTGTGCTTGCCGGGCAGGCGCTCATTCCACTGAGCTATCTCCCCGGGCCCTAAGTAAAATATTGTAAACATATCTGTGAAAAAGCAAACAAAAATCAACCAAAAAAGTCCTTCCTACTGGACAGAAGTCATATTTCACCGTGGTTTACATCTCCCTGATAACTAGGAGAATATTACAAAAATGTCCGTCTTCTGTTTGCTTGCTGTAGTTTCTAGTTCTGGCAACCGGGCCCAGGCGTCCGGGCTTTCTAGGCCAGCACTCGCCGCGGACCCACCTCCCAGCTGGAGCACGCGGAAGGCACCACGGATGACAGCACACACCCCGCACCCGGGTTTTTCTAGGAAATGTCAGAATGTTTATGGACATAGCTTCGGGGAAATAAATCCTATATTCAGAATATGTTGGCTTTATTATAATGCTCACTATATTTGGGAGTTGATGTTTATGCTTGTTTCCTTTTCTTATTAAAAATTAGCCAGAGAAGCATCTGGTTTATTGTTAAACTCCCAAATCTAAACATTCCTTATTCATATTAGATGTCCAAAAATATTTGGTGTGTAAATTAATGAACAACAATGAGTACTTACATAATTTTAAGCTTAAGAATATCATTAGACTCTCATCAGAAGTACATGGTATATATTTAGAGACTATTTGGTCAGTGTATCGCATTAATTTAAAATTATCCTGTAGTTTATATTCAAATATAATTATATGGATTCTCATTCCAAAACTTGCCTTTGCATAAAGAAGCTAATGAAATCTTACAAAGGGCAATTTATTTTATGATTCTGTCTAAATGTGCATGATTTTGGATAGCTGCCCTTGTCGGATGAGTTCATGATATTTGTGAATATCGTTGCTCCACTGTCCAGCTTCTCTCTGGCAGCAGATGTGAGACAAATGGTTATAATCAGGGAATATACTAATTTTTATATTTTTTAACTTTGGTTTCCCATGACACAAAAGGTAGCTATTCACCATCTGTTTTACTCCATTTTCCCTAGATTGTGAGTTCAGCACTTTATGTGACTGCTTCTATCATTTGAAAATAACTTGTTGCTGAGAATCCTGATACCTACTCCTCTTTGCCTAGTACATTCAGCATTGCTTAGCTAAATCCCCTATCAAACCAAAATAAAACAAGATTAATTGATTTTTTTATTTATGAGAGAGAGAGAGAGAGAGAGAGAGAGAGTGGTGTGTGTGTGTGGCCAGCTCAGCCCACCAGGGGGCGGGGCTGGCTGGCATGTGGTGCTGGGGGATTGAACCGCGGTCCCTGATGCCTCGCCAAGCTTGTTCCAAGTAGGTGCTTTAGACCACTGAGCCATCTCTCCAGCCCCAAGATTAATTGATTTTATAGCTGAATGTAAAACTTTAAAAAAAATTTAGCAAGAATGCATTTCAATAGTATGCATTTGATTAACCAAGAAACAATGGTATGATGCTAAAATCTTGGACTAGATATAAAGTTAAAGTATTTATTTGGCAGGGACTATACAGAAAGACTATGCAAATCTCATTATTAGCTTTTTCACCTTAAAGATAGTAAAGCAAATTTTTCTTTTTACCTCAAAGGAAGAGAGCCTCAAAGGGATCCCAGAGATTGCAGCAGACATGAAGACCCCTGGGCAATGTACCTTATTAATAAAGAAGACTATTTTATATAAATTTCTTTAAAATATTAAAGGTCATTCTAAAAATTTTATCGTGTCATTGAAAGTCATATATATTATTTCAAATCTATCGATAAGCCAAAGAAGAAGCATTAGAGAAAGAAGCTGCTAACTGAACAATGTTGACTTAATCTGTCTTTGTTTGCATTCTGTCGTGAACAATTAAGTCAGATGTGCCTTAGATCTTAATCTGCACATTTGTGTCTAGGACATTTAGAATACTCTGCTGAATTTCTTACTTAGGGTGCTACTGAGATAAATTTACCTCCTCTTGCTCCAACACCAATATATCTTCTTTCACATTTTCTATCTCTCCCATGGCACCAAATTTTACATAAAAATCTAACTTTAAAAGTATCGCTCACTCATCAGATGAAGATACACAAACAGCAAATAAATATTTGAAAAAATATTGGTCATTGGAGAGGTACAAATTAGAACAACACCGAGATTCTGTCTCACATAGAAGTCAACCAATTGCAAATGCTGGAGAGGCTGTGGCGAAAAAGGAACCCCTCCCCACTGTTGGTGGGATGCAGGCTGGTACAACCATTATGGAGACCAGTGTGGAGACTCCTCAAAACTAGGATTAGCAGTCCTACTCATCCCAGCTAGTCCCCTCTCGGGTATCTTCCCACATGAACTGAAATCATCATGCCACAGTGATGTCTGTGCACCCGTGTTTGTAGCAACACAATGTGTCCTAGCTAAATCTGGAAACAGCTCAACTTCCCAGCAGCTTTTGAAAGCATAAAACTATATTTTGAATGCATAGTGGAGTACTACTCAACCATAAAGAAGGGTGAACTTGAGACTTTTATAGGTAAATGGATGCTACTTGAGACCACATCTGTAAGTGAAATAAACAAGATTTACATATGCAAATATCTTATTGTTGCACGAGTATGAAAAACTGAGCAAGTAAATAAGATCCAAAATGCACGATAGATAGTGGGAATAGAGAAGAAACAGTCCAAAAGGGGGGTATATATAAAATAGTTAATATAGCTATACAGCTTTCTTTTTGTGCATTGAAAAGAAGAGTTTGTGCTAATATTGCTTGGAGAGTACTTCACACCTATATCGTATACTCTCAGTAACTACTATGAGGACAACAAGAAGCAGCGCCCTAATTATTGTTAATCTGTCATCCTTTTTAGAACTATTTTATTTTTATTTCTATTTTCTTCTTCTCCTTTTTCTCTTTAAAATAAAAATCAATGTGCTGCGAAAGTTGGTATTCTGAGGTCAAAGCCTGGCTTCAGCATTCCTTAATTTCTCCCCGGCATTCTTCACGGAGTCAGGTTGCCTTTTCATTATTTAAATTTTGGGGGAATTTCTGGAAAAATAACCATCTTCCAAAGTATTCCAGCCAGGGATATACAGCTCCACGGCACAGCACCCATCTGGCAAGTTCAAGGTCATGCGTTCGATTCCCAAAACACAAAAACAAAAGCATTGAGTTCTTGGGGCAGGAACTATGCTTGTTTTCTTTCCCTTCCAATTCCAGCCCGTGCCAGAGCGCTAACAGAGCTGGTACCGCCCGTGTTCCCCTCGCTAAGTAATTGCTGGCGAGGAGGGTTTCACACAGTCGGAATCCACACTCTTTCAGAACGAACTGCACAGAAATTCATCGTGAAGAGAACACCAGAGCACAGTGCCATTTTATCTTTTTCAAAAAGAGACTTGTCTCTGGTGGACAGGTTGATAACAGTAATAGAGGCTGAACTACAGGTTATCTTTCGTTAAGAAAGAGGTCATCACACACTGGGAAAACTGGAAATGCAAATGAAGGGACGAAATCCTTTGAAAGTTCAACTGTAATCTATTCTGAATGTTAACCCATACTGCTGAGCAATTCTTTTTATCTTCCCTTTTTTACTTATTCTGTCAAAAGAAGCTCTAAAATTAGCTAACAACCCAAGTTCCTTTACTTAATCTTTCCTATACTGTCACTAATATTCCAGTAACAAGTTATTTTCATACTTACAATTTCACAGTATAAAAATTAGCTCTATGGTTTATTTTGAATTAATAACAATTTTCCCTACATATAAATCCCTAGAGAGAAACATATTTATACATTGTAGCCTTGGTACCAAAATAATAATCTTCAAACTAAGATCCAACTTGAAAAATCTTTAGACATTTTCATCATGCTTGAAAATCAAACAGTAATAATTATGTTTTTTTAAACAATTCACACTCATCAAAAATAAGTGATTTTATTTCAGAAATGTATGGTTTTGACTAAGAATATATAATTGTTTAATTCTCTGTTAACATAACATGTTCATTATTACAATGTGTGTTCCTTTGTGAATATTTCACTTTACAAAGTTAAATTACTATAAAATTTTACGCTCTTCCATAAATTTCATGGGTGTTTGATGAATCATTTTAGATGAGAGTTTCACAAATATGATACCTTGATTTTCATCTTTTTCTTTTATGTACTGACTGTATTATTCGTGTGTGTGTGTGTGTGTGTGTGTGTGTGTGTGTGTGTGTGTGTGTGTATGTTTTAGGGAAGGGTCTACAGGGTGCTCAGGGTCTCACTACTAGATCAAACTCATAGTCATCCGCCTGTGTACAGCCTCCAAGGAGCTGGGATTACAGGCATGCGCCACCACACACAGTCTCAATCACTGCCTCAGCACGCCCCGGGGGCGGGGCCAGGACGGCAGGTCTGGGGATCGAACCCCTGGCTCCTGCACATGGCTGTATTATTCTTTTACTAACAATCCTTTCTTTACAAATAAATACTTGAGTGCTTATACAATGCTTCACTTTTCCACTGATCATAGGTAATAAACCTTCAGCCACACAGGGTGGCACATGCCTATAATCACACTGGGGAGGCCGAGACAGGAGCATTGCCAGTTCAAGGCCAGCCTGGAAAGCAAAGTAAATTCAAAGTCAGCCTGCACTGCATAGTGAAATCCTAGCTCCAAAACAAGAAGTTGAAAAAAAGAGACAAAGCAAATCTTCAGTCATCCAACTTTTGACTCAGTTGAACCTTCGTGTTTCCAGATAACTGATGTAATTTTAACTACAAATTAAATAACTTCAACTAAAAATAAAAACCTCAAATTCAAGGCAACCAAGTTGATCTCACCCTTAGCCTCCTCTGTGTCACTATTGGAATAGTATTCCCGATTCTCGAGACTCACTGCTCTGTTCTACTCAGAACTATTGAAGTTCTCACCGCTTTTGTATTAAAGTCTCTTTCTGTTAAGGAAATTCTTATATGACTTTACCTTACTTTATACCAAATGCCTCTACAAATTTTGCCCTCTCTACAAAAGCATGTATCTTTTCTTGGAAATCTCTAACACTTCCACAAATCCAAGGCACGATTCACCCATAGTATCTTGGTGAAATCAGTTTAACTGTATTTAAGTGTGTGACATTTAACCAGCATTTTATCATCAGATCGAAGGCATCGTCCTCACTGGGTTCTGATCACCCAGGAAAGAGCCACAGTGCTGCGCAGGCCATGAAGCTGCTCCTGTGCTTCCCTTGTGCTCCCGGCCTCCAGCTCCTTGGAGCAGTTCACTGTTGCCACCCCACTCGCCTCTGCTGGACTACTAAGTCCTGGGAGCAGAGCGCTATCCCTGAAATAAGAGCTCCCTCTAGAACGCAAGCTTCGGTAAGGAGCAGGACATCTTCAAGGAGTCAAACATTTATTTGTTGAGTAAATAAATAATGGAACAGGGACATAAAAAGGAAGGATCGAGAGTTTCACCAACGCATTAATTGTCAAAGATTCTCCTGACCTTAGGGCCATGATTTCTGTAAAATATTAGCCATTTTTAAGTTCTTCATAACGTACATTGTTTGCAAACATCATATTATACAATTTTTGTGAACCTATCTCTAGAACTACTCATTATAAAATAACTCATTAAATATGAAGGACACACATCAACTAATCATAAAAACAAAACACAAAATGACATAAACATTAAGTTTATAATCCTGTCCTTCAGGGCCCCATGTGTTTTCAAAATGACACATTTTACAAATTCCATGTGTTTTTTCAGAGTCTGTCTGTCTGTCTGTCTCCATCTGCCTGCCTGCCTGCCTGCCTGTCTGTCTCCATCTGTCTGTCTGTCTGCCTGCCTGCCTTCCTGCCTGTCTATGTCTGTCTGTCTGTCTGTCTGTCTGTCTGTCTGTCTCTACATGCAATCTTAGTTTCCTGCATCCTTTCCCCTTTTGCACAGTTGAATGTCCTCACAGCGACACAGCGCGGTCCACACTTCTACTGAAAGGTCACCTGATACTTTTTGTATCCACAACATCCTTACTGCTTACCGTGTTCTGCAGTGATTACAGTGCAGTCTACCACTCTGTGACTGCTTCAACAGCTAACAGGCATTGAGGAAATTTTGCCCATTCTGCTGTTAAAGAAACTCACTAGAATCTAAAAAAAGAAAAGAAATTCACTAGAATGGATGGATGGTTCTGTCCATAAATCTTTACACATTTCTAAAACACACCGGAAGATTTCTTTTTAAAGAAGCATTATTAATCAAATTGCTTAATGCCTATTTTTACAAATACTGTTGGATTATCCTCAATAGATGCTGTATTAGTATCTATTGTGGAATACTAAACTACTGCCAATTTAAGGCTTAAACAGTATACTTTTTTTTAACAACTTCGTAAGACACAATTTCAGGAAACAGATTATCTGAGTTGCCTCCAAGCCTTCAACTAATGTGTCTAAATGTACCTTTATTTTGTTTTTCTCCCCTAGGAGATGGATCTGAGAAGTTTTTCAAACCTCCGTGTAATAAGTATCTCATTTCTTGTGAACTGCCTGCTCGTGGATGCCTCCTTCGCCACACATCTGAGGAATCCTACACATGCTTTAAGTAGCAAATTTGACCATAAGAATGTTAAAAAATGCTCATTCTTTTTCAGTGAACTGGTTTTTGATGTTGAGAATTTTCTTTCTTCTTCAGAGATGTTTTCGCCTCCATTTTAATATTTCTGAGAAAAACCACATGTTTTGTGTTCTGTGTCCTTAGAATGACCCAAATTCCAGGTAGGTGAAAATTTTTTCAAGTTTAAGGGGTGGGAATAT
>NW_004524584.1:29808642-29810880 GCF_000260255.1 Octodon degus | reverse complement strand
AGATAGAAGAGTTACATCAATACATAGTTTAAAATCATAAAACAGTAGAATGTGAGTGAAAGGAAGTCATTTGCCAAGAAAAAAAAACCCTATAATGTATATTTAAAAAATCTGAAAATCAGTGACTGACAGCAAAGAATAAAATATCCCAGTTGGAAAGGACCTTGAGGGCCCGCAAGATGGCTCAGCGGACTAAGCACCTGCTTAGTTAAGTACGGGGACCAGGGTTCCATCCCAGGCACTGCATGCTGCTGGGCACTGAGCCGGCTACTAGGACCAGGCATGGTGGAGCAGCCTGTAATCCCAGCTCTGGGGAGGCTGAAAACAGGAGGATCACTGCAGCTCCGAGCTGCATAGTGAGAGCCTGCACAAAATACATTTAAAGAAAGAAAGACTTCGAGATTGCGTAAGGTAAAACTTACTTTCAACTCATTTGACAGATTCCCAAAGGGTTCTTAGCCGGGAGGTAATTTCTGCCTTGAACTAATGGACACTCAGAATTTGAAATACTGCACATAAGAACCTAATTCTTCCCTGGGAAAAAAAAGATAGACGATTTTTATATTTGATTCTTTTCTCTTTTTTTATATTATCTCACTGTCTTAAAGAAATCTTGTGTGAAATGTGTGGCATTTTTATCCACACAACATAAATGAAAAGTTTTTATTGGGTAGTTAAAAAACTCCAGCCCCAGATTGATTTTAATTTGATTCTTCAAATGAGAAACTTCATTAAAGAATTTTCTAAAGGATTACTATTATATTTTCTTTTGTCAGATAGGCATTTGAGATTTATGCCTAATACTTTCTCATGATTTTTAAAAGAAGCTCCAGTTTAGGATAAATTGCATGCAAATTAGGAACAGTAAGTTTAAAATGAATAAAAGCAGAATATGATGAAAATGTTATAAATAAAAGATAGCTCTAACAAAAAAATCAAGGCTTTCCAAGTCAATAAGTAACTAACAGAATAAAATCTATGAATATGGTACTTAATTTGAAACTTCACCATCAGACTAAACCGAGGCTTAACTTACCGTTGAATGCTGGCGTCTTTGGAGGGAGAGGCTAGGGAGATGAGCAACATTTCTCTAATTCAGGAAAGCAGTACAACCTCAGGACTAACTAGACATTTCCAAGCCTAAGAAGTCATGTGAATTCTAAGGATATGTGTCCTTCACCCCCCAACACATCTTTATTTTTTCTTTATTAAGAAACAAATATCAATGAGACACTTTCCAAGCTGATTAATAGGACATATTCAATAATTAATACATTGCACATTGCTATCTTCTCAGTGTCATTCACAGCACAGGAAGCAGCCAGGACATCCTGTCCAAACACTAGTTCTACAAATCCTTCCTCTCACTGAACCAAGGAAAAGCAGCCGTACATCTATCCTAACTATTCTGTATATACAGATACAAAATGGTCCTTCCTCTGTATCCCCCCTCTCCAGTTCAGTCCTGTCAGAGATGGGTATTCTATTGGCATCTAAATGTTATAGGTGCTTGAATTCAGCAAAACAATCCAACACAGTGCAGTAGTACACAACAGTAGGGAGTTGTCCGCAGAAGTTGACTAGAGCCTTTCACAGCTCAGCATATTAATATGGTTTTACTTTATATACCTTTTTTTTATACTTTCCTGCTGGATAGTTAAGACCAAGATAAAGCAAGACCTATATAACAAGAAATGTAACTTTTGTATCTGATAAGATCAGTCAAGTTCCCTCAGGATTTATCCTGTAACCCTGTACTGCAGTTTGTACATCCTTTGTCAGTGTCGGCCATGTGGATGAGTCACGGCCAGTGCTTAACCAATTTGCTTTCTGTGAAAGCCTGAGAGAAAATTTTCCCTCCATGTGACTCTCCTTAGGCACACTCTACATCATCAATCACATTCTTCTGTGGCCCCATAATCTCCTTGATCAGAAAATTTGGGGCACAACTGAGTTACATGATGTTACAGTACAGGTTCTCCTATGTCCTGAGTCTTCACTGACCTTGAAAGGCTAGGACCAAAATGTTGGCTGTCCTTGCAGCCCTTCTTTTTCTCCAATTTTTGATCTGCAAACTTAGGTTGTTAAGCCTCCAGAAGAGAAGCTTATTACCCTTGCAACATATGCAGTTCGGTTTACCATCTCTGTCTAAATATCAAACATCTTAGGCATAACGTGGAACAGGTATCTTCCATCAAGCATTGATGTGTTGAAATTTAAGTCTTTACAGAATATGAA
>NW_004524584.1:29807990-29808542 GCF_000260255.1 Octodon degus | reverse complement strand
AATGTTTAGATCTTTATTCCATTTTGAGTTTAGTTTAGTGCATGGTGATAGACCTGGGTGTAGTATTATTTCATTGTGTTCTGAGTGCTTCATTTTATTCCACTAATGCATTTATTCACTTTTCTGCAAAATATTGCTTAGTAATTTTAGGTTGATATTTTTAATTTGAGAATACATATTCTGTGATGAGGAAATAAAATATAAAGTTAACCATACGATATATACTTGACATTTGAAATAAAATTTGATATTATATATGTTTAAGGTAAATACTACTTACCTTCTTGTTTTGTGAGTTTGGATTTATTTAGGTCACATATATTTTGAGTTGTGCTTTTGTCTTTGATTTTCTATTCCTTGGAGTTTTAATATATATTATAAATGACCTCTTTTGTCACATCTTAAATGGTTTATGCAAAGTTTTTTAATTTGACTTCAGAAATATGTTAAAGTTTTGTTTTTGTAGTTGGGATTTACAGAGATTTTTTAATCACTGAAGATATTTTAATTCTTTTATCCTATTTTTCTTCTTTCAGTATCATGTTTCATTTG
>NW_004524584.1:29806559-29807353 GCF_000260255.1 Octodon degus | reverse complement strand
GACTAGCACAAAGAACTTCCTTGTCTCTAAGACAGTCTCAAACTTGATCTCACATTTTCTTATACTCTTAATATGTCATTGAGCTTCACCGTGGTAACAGCGTCTACATACACCGCGAACCTTTGGAAAACTGTAGCTATCTTCACTGAATGTACTTGCAAGGCAGTGTTATGAGCAGGTAAACTGAGTCAGGCATGTGGTCTACCGCAAATGCGACGCGTTGAGAACATATATTCTGTGTGTGAGGAAACAAAATATAAATTTAATCATAAGAGATATACTTGACATTTGACATAAAATTTGGTATTATATATGTTTTTAGGTAGATATTCCTTACCTTCTTGTTTTGTGTGTTTGGATTTGTATGGGCCACATATATTTTGAGTTGTGTTTTTGTCTTTGATTTTTCTAGTCCTCAGGGTTTTAATATATATTATAAATGAGATATTTTGTCACATCTTAAATGGCTTATGTAAAGTTTTTAATTTAACTTCAAAAATGTGTTAAACTTTTTGTGTTTGTAGTTGGGATTTACAGAGATTTTTATTACTGAATATATTTTAATTCTCTTATCCTTTTTTTTTTCTTTTTGCAGCATCTATTACATTCTATTTGCCAAACCTTACATCTTTGTAATCTAATCAAAATGGAAGTTTTATGGGAGAAAAGTAAAAACTGAAAATGCGAATGAGCAGAAATTTTAGGGTCTTACCCAGCAATACTTATTTGCCTCCATGTTAGTGTACATTTTAAAAATATTCAAAAAAATTGCACTATCATGAAAATTATTTTAA
>NW_004524584.1:29800880-29806459 GCF_000260255.1 Octodon degus | reverse complement strand
TCTGTCTAAATATCAAACATCTTAGGCATAACGTGGAACAGGTATCTTCCATCAAGCATTGATGTGTTGAAATTTAAGTCTTTACAGAATATGAAGAAAAAAATTTAAAAATCAGAATAAGCACAGATTTTTACACAGAAATTTAGAAATCTAACCATGTACAGCATTGTAGCAGGACAGTCTTGTGATGTAATGCATCTTTAACAGTTGATTTCAGCAACTCTAATAATCCTGCAAGTTTCTCCGTCTATCTTCCAGAATAAAAAAAGAGATTTTGATGTTTTGTTGTTACAGAATTCCAAGCCCTGAGACAAATAAAATTCTCATAAATATTTCTGAAGCAAAAATCATATATATATTTTTTTCTAAAAGTAAAAGATAGTTTCCATAAAATTATAAAACAGCAACAATAAAATAAAATAAACAGCGATTAGTTCTATGGGTAGGATGAACAAAAATTAAATTTTCTTTGGCTAACAGATGGGGATTCTCGCATGAAAATTTTAATCTTGCACAATGTAATTGTTTTATAACAGCTTAATTTCATCTTTAAATTTTATTCTATTTGATAATAGAAAAATGAACTTTTCAGTTCCAATAAATTCTGCAAGTCCATTTTCCCCAAAAATTCATTTCAAGAGTAAAAGCCCTTCAGCTGAAAATGCAAAGCTCAGGGCCATGGAGACAACTCAGTGGACTAAGCGCCTGCTTAGGCAAGCTCAGGGACCAGGGCTGGATCCCTGGTACCGCAGGCTGCACTGGCCCCGCTCTCGGGTGGGCTGAGCCAGCGACAGTCCCTGCGTGGTGGCCTGCACTGTAATACTAGCACTGGGGAGGCTGAAAACGGGAGAATCACTATGAGCCCAAGCTACATAGTGAGACGCTGCACCAAATATATAAATGAGAAATAAAAAGAAAGCAAATTCAAAGCTCAATTCTCCTATATCCCTCCACCTTCACCTTCATTCCCCCAGTGCCTGTCCACATACATCAGCCGGCTGGCTTCAATCACTGCCCTCAGGGTACTGAGGCTGTCTTCCCTTTCTGTAAGTCAGCCACATCCACAAAAGCATTAGCCCCTGCTGCTGCTTGGACAGGGCTGCACTAGCTCTATTCCGGGGCAGGGCAGGTCACAGAGCTTCCAGAAGAGCTGGGAATCACCTCCTCCTCATGCCTTAACCAGATCCTGCACACCCCACTGCACTAGGCTCCTTCCACCGCCATATGAGGTTTCTCCCCCACCACACCCCGCCTTGAAGAATGAGTCACGTCTCATAAACTGTCATATAAAATTAAATCTACTGCTTCTTCATCAAATTTCCATCAGCCGCTTAACTTTAGCTCATTTGGAGCTGTAAACCATTGCGCTGTGATTGGCATCGTTTTAATAAGCTAGCTTTGTGATCCTGATCCATAGGGTATACTTCAAATGCTTTGTTTTTGTTTATCTATTGTTTGAAAATGTCATTGTATATATCAGTATAAATTTATACATATATGTATATGAAATTTATAAATAAACTATGTCTACATTGGTGTCATTGTTCTGAGCATTAATAAAACAGAGCAATTAAAATAGCACTTCTGCTCCTGGGACACATGTATGCATGAAGTCCTGAAGAGAAGTACACAGCGTAGAGTTCCAGAACATTCTCCAAAGCTAGGGCAATCCTTTTAAATCCGCTGCTTTCCTATTAATTTTAATAGCTTATGTTCACAATTCAAAGACTATAATTTGATATTTTTGTCAATTCTGTGTTTTAGCAAACCATGAATAGGTCTTTGCATAAGCCATTTTATCATTTTATTTTAGAAAAAAATATTTCAGTGGTTTTGTCTACAATTTGTTTTTGTATATTATTGGGAAAAGGAAGGTAATTCTCCTCTATAATTTTGGAAAATTTCAATCACAAGGATTTAAAAATTGTTCATTAAACATAAACATTTATATAGGTTCATCTAATTATCAACACAACCATATATTGTGCTCTCTCTCTCTCTCTCTCTCTCTCTCTCTCTCTCTCTCTCTCTCTCTCTCATAACCAAGTACCAATTGATAGGTTTTTATTCAAGTGCACAGCACAGTGGAGAAACAGGCAGAAGGAAGAAGGGAAAGGGGCTTTAATTTCTTTGAGGACACAGAGAGAATAAGGGGAAGGGTGAGGAATTCTCTCAATGAGAATAAAGGGCGGCTGAGGCTTTTATGTCCTTTTTCCAGGGATGGAGTTTGAAGGGGATGCTTAGATACACCTGAGGGAGCTGGTTGGGGGGTCTTCCCTGAGGCAGCAGGAAGGGTAGAATTAAATTACATCCTGGGCTGAGTTGGAGAGGAAGGGGGAGGTGGTCTTGGGAAGATGGGCTTTTGTTTTAAGGGCATCGGCCATATTAGATGGCCACCATGAGGATTTTAGCAATACGTACTAGGGCCAGAACTTAGAACCAACGTTGTGTTGAAGAAAATTAACACTATAAAACTTTCCCAATTTTTCCAGTTATTTCTTTGGTAATCGCCATCTCTTGCCCAAAATTTATTTTCTTCTGCACACTTTCTGTTTTGAGTTGCCACCTGCTCAATTCTATAATAAACACAAATATCTACCAAAACCCCTGCTTCCTCGGGAGCACTCAGATCAAATGAACAGAATCATCCCCCACCTTGCATTTGCAGTTGTGCTCACGGTACATTCCACTGAAAATTTACAGTTAGAATGCTGCACTCTAGTCTCTCAGTGGCAGGACTCACCCACTGGAGTGTGTGTCAACCTGACTGGAGGACTGGAAGAGAAGCAGCCCGGATGGCTGGTAGCCCATGATTCTGGGCACGTCTGTTTGGGTGTTTCCAGGAGACAGTTCAGCAGACTGAATGAAAAAAGACTGCCCCCTTTTCAACATGGATGAGCAGTCTGCACACCTCTGCAGGCATGAGAAGAGGGGAAAGGCAAAGGACAGAGGAGTTCTGACTCCTTGTCTGAGCTCAGGCATCTGTCATCTGCCCTTCGACGTCCAGGTTAGAGTTCTGGCCCTTTGTCCTTGGGCTGGGAGTCACACTCAGGCCTTTGGTCTTGCTCTGAACTGGTTTGCAGATGGCAGAGGACGGACTTTCCAGGACCAGGAGTTTGCCGGTCCTCCATCTCCACTCATCTCTGTGGACCACAGCGCTCCCGGGGCTCTGGACAGCCCCGTCCGCCTGCCTTCCTCATCCTAGGCAGCCTGACCTGGAGCTGAGTGATAACCAAGAAGGCCTGAACTTCCTGTAGTGAGGAGTGCCAGGCAAGTTTCTTCCTGCTCTACGCACTGGCCCACCTTTTCTTAAAACAAGTTCTCATTGTACATCTTTTCTCTTCGTCTTTGAAATGTAAATAACTTTAAAGGCTTCCTACCAGTTTTACTGCCCAGGAGTGTCTTTCTCCTGGCCTGGAAGCCATGACTTTGAAATGCGGTCATCAAGGAAGACAGAACCCCTTTCCCAGTCTCTGCAGGAGGGCAAAGCCCAACTCCAGCAGGGTGCCTGCTGTAAGCTGCAGAACTACTCCGCACCTTGAAGATGAAGAAAACTGACTTTTCTTTAAAAGAAAGACCAATTTGCAGGCACAGATGGCCTCAGAGTTTCCCAAATCCCAGGTCTTAAAAACCTTCCAGGCCCGGGCCTTTGTGCAGTTAATCTAAGCACTCTTTGCTGGTGCTGGCACTGGAATGCAAATAAAATCAACTTCTGTCTGCTCATCTTGTCTGGTGTGACATTTTTTCTAAGAGTGATAGGATTTTGTCACTTCTGTTAATTTAGTTTTATTTTTAGGAGCTTCTGAATATGAATACAATTCAAAAGTCAGAACCATATTACATGGGGGGACTCAGAGAGTCCGATTCTTCTCCCTACCTGATAAATATGTTTCCAGCAATTCACAAGTCTCTGGCTTATTCTTGCTGCGTCCCTTTGGGGGGCAGGTAGCATGGGATATAAACAATCATGCAGCAAAGGTAGCAGATTGCTCTAGTCACTTGCATTCTCATTTTATTATTTTAGAATGTATCGAAGAAAACATTTCATATTATAGGGATGTCTTCTTCTCAAGAGAAACATAGCAGACCACCCCGTCAAGTGTATAGCGTAGTTAATTCAGACTACTGTATATTTTCATAGCTTTACATATTTTGTGGTTCATAATGTCATAGAGAATAAACCTTTGTCTGTTGTCTCCATATTTTAGGTTGTACTTTTCATATCTTTCATGTGAATTCTTAGAAGTTAGTCTAAGGGCAAATTGATGATATACTTTTAATAAACATTGTAAAATCCCTTCCTTGTAGATTCCGCCTGGTGCTCCCGCCAGTGAGTGTGCACTTTCTCAATGCTAAGGCCAGCAGAACTGAGAAGCCCTGTTTTGTCAGTGCTGCTCAGCCTATGAAGTAAGGGATGTCATTTTGGGGATAGTTTTAACTTGCATTTTACTTGCCAAAATTAGAAGTGACCATGCTGTCAGAGCAAGCCATTTGTGTCAGGTATCACTGTCTATGCACACACTGGCTACTTGTGTTGTATCTTTGCCAAACTTTACATGTTTTCATGCATTAGACAAGTTACTGATTTTTGCAAAGGCTGACATTCTAATAAGCGTCTGGATGAACATGTTTCCTCTTGTTTGACTTGAGAACATAGAAAATTTTAGAACTGATTGCTCCAATATAAAATACACTTACATCGTTTAACTGATTTCCACTGATTCATCATGTACGCCTCCTCACAGATTTATTTGCTGATATTTTATTTCAGGTTTCTGCACTCACGTTGATATGTGACTGGCATACAATTGTCTTTTCAGGCTATAGTTGCAAGACATAGTAAGTGTTTACATGAATTCCATGCTCAAGGATGGGCCAGAGCACTGCGGATTAAAACACCTGCTTAGGCAGACACAGGAGCGGGGATTTGACCCCAATGCCATGCTGGCCCCGCCCCCAGGGCTTGCTGAGAGCCCTGAGACTGGGCATAGTGACACACACTGTAATCCCAGCACTTGGGAGGCTGGAAACAGGAGGATCAGTAGGAGTCCCATCTGTGTAGTGAGACCCTGTAGGCCCTGCACTAAATACATTTTGTTAAAAAAAAATCCATACTCAAAAAGTAACTTTGAGTGGTTCGCTACCTCTTGTATGCTAGAGATCGATTTATAAGAATTTATTGGTACATCCTGGATTTTGAGGACAGCAGAATTCCCAGTGTCTGAGGTTTCTATCAAAATGGTTATTCAACATCTGTTTCTAAATTTTTTGCTGATGTTTAGTAAACATTTTGCAAGCAACAAATGGGGAAAGAAAGCGAGGCAGAATGGACAGGCCTTATTCAAGATAAAGACAAGAGAGCCACCATTGTCTCCAAACTGCTCAAAGCATCTGTGTCTGACACAGCAAGGGTTTGTGAAGGTTACCAAGAAGTAAAGGGTCCCCTAGTCTCCAGAGAGAACACGTGAGTTTGGGGCCACTTGTCCACCAAGTGCAGTGATGTCAGCACTTTCGGCGCCCAAGTGCCTGCGCTGAAGCCCAAACCCGCTGCTTATCCCAAAATGCCAACACAGCAGTTA
>NW_004524584.1:29789083-29793516 GCF_000260255.1 Octodon degus | reverse complement strand
AGCCTTATAAAGTTAAGTATCATGGGTACAAATTTAAAACCAAACTAGTAGGTCAAAGAACATGACACATGTAAGATAGTACATCTGAGGTATACCAAATCAATGTATTCTCTTTCTACAATGTTATAGAATGTAATTAGGTTATATTTATATTTCTCTCCAGAATTTCAGTTACATTTTCTCTAATATTTTCCTGGGGTCAATGAAAGCATTAACACACTTAACACATCATCTAGAAAAGCCAACTCTTTGGCATAAAGAAAGAAACCCCTTGAAAATAGAAATGTTGTTTCTCATGCCTGGAATTGAATCTTGATTTCCCAAACAGGTTAATGGAATATTCAATAACTATTTCTTGTGCTAAAGGAACAGTTTAGTATGATCTTAAGAGGTATAAAAAAAATACTGATTTTGGAATATTGTATTGAAAAGACTCTTGACCTTCCCTGTATTTACAGCTACATATTTATGTAATTGTCTGTCTATCTATCTATCATCTATTTATCTCTATTTATCAGTCTGTGGTGGATTAACGAATGGTCAGCTTATAACACCCAGATGAACTGAATCATGTGGTGCTCCACACGGAAGCCCCACCTGAGGATTGGTGTCAACAGCCTAAAAAGAGAAATGGAAGGGAAGATGGCGTGCTGTTGATTCTCCTGAGACGCTTGTCACCCTGGTTTTCCTGATACAAACTCAGGTGCTGTCATTGTTGGAGGAGCTTGAGTCCTTGCTGTTGCTGGACTTCTCTTTGGGGACCTCTGGTCCTTACTTTGAGCGTCACTTCCAGGCTCCAGGGCACTGGCACAGATCCTTCATCCCACTGGCACAGGTATTCTAGGTTTTTCCACTGGCCTTTGAGCCTTCCCAGTGCAGATCCTTGATACGGACTTGCACGAGACGTTCTTGTGAGCTCTAGGCTTCCAGCAGGACTCATATAGGACACTGGCATAGGATCCAGGCCCTTAGCTGGATTATTTGTGTCTCTAGTAGGTGGACAGATGTTGTGCTCTCTCCTTTTTGTGTGATTATAAACTAATCCTATAAATTATGTATCCTCTATTACATCTTTTCCCTTGAAAACCCTGGATATAACATATCTATCTCTACAACACTATGTATGTATCTGTCTATATAATGCATCAGTTGACTCAGTAGCCATTTTTTTTTTTTTTTTTTTTTTGGCAGAACTGGGGATTGAACTCAGGCCCTTGCACTTGCCAGGCAAGCACTTATTCTACTGAGCCATCTCCCCGGGCCCCCTCAGTAGGCATTTTTTCTTTGAGATATTCTTCTGTCATGGTATTAAAGGAGTTTAACAACAGAACAGCATGATTCATTAGAGAAAGGCTAAAAGGAATTGTAACTACAATACTCATAAATCAACTAATCTGTGAATCAGGCCATCTCACTCTGCAAACTATAAGTAAATAAACAATGTATTTAATATGGGATCTACAAGGTCTCATTACATAGATTGGACTCAGAGTGATCCTCCTGTTTTCACCTCCCACATGCTACAATTACACGCATGGGCCACCATACCCAGTCTCCGTCTCAATCTCAGCATGCCCTGTGGCTGGGGTTGGCATGTCATGCCAGGGATCAAACCCCAGTCCCCACGTCTGCCTAAGCAGGTATTTAAATCCGCTGAGCTATCTGGCCAGCCCAATAAACAATGAACAAGAGAAAAAGTATGCATATTAACTAACACCATAGAATTGTATTTCTATTGTTTAACAAAAGAACATAACAAAATTTGTAAAAGATTGAAGTCAAATATTAGAGAAAATAATCTAAAATGCAACCTAACAGAACATTCATGAGGGCATTACTGGCTAGGCATCAAAATCCTTCAAACTGGAAAACACAGAACAGTAAAACAAAATCCTCTGAATTTGCTTGGAGAATGACACCTGGCTTCAGTGGGCTGCTGAAAGGCCACAGGAGTCAGGCATCTATTATGAGATTGTCCCCAGAGGGTGAAAGATAATAGCACGATCCAGCGCACCGCGCAGCATGATCTTTGTGGTGACTTTGGGTAGCTTGCACTTGGTGACACAAATCAGTTAGAAATTTCAAAAGCCAAGAAAACTGATAGTTCCTGAGGAAAAATATCTCAGCCAAGAAATTCATTCCTTTTTCACAACAAGTTGAAGCCACTCTCACGCGCAGGATTTCAATTTTGCAGTGCCCTTTCCTGAGTTGTCAAGCTTACGAGGAGAGCTTTTGTTATATTAAATGACCTTCACGTGCCAAGGGGAGCGGTGGAAATCTGCTGAGCCTCTGCTGGAAAAATGTGCGACTTACAAGGTGGGAAATCTCACACTCGCTAGATTTTTGGTTATTGTACTTAATGTCAGTAATTAACAAGTGTTAGCCAGAGGCGGGAAGACTGCCGTAACTTTGGGGCCAGCCTGGGATACATAATGAGTTCTAAACTGGCCTGAACTACGTGGAAGAACTCTGTCTCAAAAAACATATTTAGCAAGTATTGAATGATGGTTTTAAATCTCTAAACACACAAAGTGCATCAGTTCAGTGAATAAGTTACCAAGAAACCCGAAAGGGAGTAAAATTCACAGCATGTATCTGGTTTTCTTTCCAGAAATTTGCCATTTGTCTTTCCTTGATATATCTTTTCTGACCATGAGATTATCTGTAAAATTCCTCTCAAGAACCATGTATCATCTGTCTATTTCCCTATCTTTACTGTCTGTCTATGTCAGTCAGTTCTTTGTTGCTGTGCCAAATGACAGAAATAAGTAACTGGAAGAGAAGTACTTTGGTTTTGGCTCATGGTTTTGGAGATTTAGTCTGTAACCAGCTGGCTCCATTGTTTCTGGCCCTGCAGCAAGGAAGGGTGTGATAGGCGGAAGAGTGCAACAAGGAAAGGGGATCGCCACAGAGTGGCCAGAGAGAGAGAGAGAGAGAGAGAGAGAGAGAGAGAGAGAGAGAGAGAGAGAGAAGCCTTCCTCCTCTGTTGCTGATGCATCTGGTACCTGGGTCACTCAGGCTGAGTCTCCTCAGTCTGCAGCTGCAGAGGTGCTCTCTCAGACATACCCTCGAGGGAGTTGTACTCATTTCCCGGTATTTTGCAATCCATTCCACAATCAGACCAGTCACCCTTCTGTCTTTTCATTCATCCATACACCTACTGGTCTAGCTATCTTATTCAAATGTCATTTTAACCCCATATGGGTTACCTGCCTTACATTAATTAGTATGGGCCATGAGGGGTGGATTATATGATAAGCCTTTCCAGACTTTCATTAACCCTGCTGTATCTTTCCCTGCTGGTTTTCCTCGCCACAGCCCTCTATGTTGGGGTTCTATGCCCATCCCAAGGAATGCTGCCTGTGAGTAGGAGCCCCTAGTGCCCCTGCAGTCTTGGTAGAAGCACTGAGGTGGCAGTCATAGGGAGAGCCTTGTCCTGCATCCCGTGTTGAGTTGCTGATAATGTCATCCAAACATTCATGGATGGGCTATGGATTATGAGAAGGGAAATGAAGGCTGAGAAACAAAAACACATTTAAAATTTAGTGTCAAAATGATGTTAGCCAGGAAATAGTGCTCAAAGGTAGGAAGATGAAGCCATCAAATGTAAGGTTGAAGGGTCTCTATCCATGATCAAATATGCAGGAGTTTTTAACTAAGTAGACTAAAGAAGTTTACCTGTTTTTCTGCAGCTCCTCTATGTATGCATCTAAACAAGAAAAATCTTACAGAAAATCCCAATGATGATAGTGCATTTACAATGAGCTTTAATTTGCACAAAACATTGAAACCATCTGGGGCAAAATCTGAAATGTAGCCATCAGTAAATGAAAAAGATTATTACTTATAATTGCAGTTAGATGGTGCATTCTATCTTCCTGCTCTACATTTTTTTAACTGTGTTTGGTTGTTATAGGGTCTCATTATGCAGCTCAGACTCATAGCAATGCTCCTGCTTTCAGCCCCCTCAGCTCTAGTATTACAAGCTTACTCTGCCACTCCTGGACTACGTGGCAGGCTCAGTGTGCCCTGGGGCAGGGCAGGTGCAGCATGTGGTGCCAGGGATCTACCCACGGTCTCTGCGCTTTGCCTAAGCTTGCCCAAGCAGGTGCTTTAGACCACTGAGCTATCTCGACAGCCCCCACATTTTTATGAGTAGCAAAAATCACAAATTTCTCTACTTGAACTACTAGCATATAATCGTAATTATTCATTGAAGTATGGAATACATTTTAGATTAACTTCCTTTTATGATACACCTACACTCAACATCTACACTAGAACAATAATATGTTTTACTGTTATCACTTTACTAAAAAGTTAAGTGGTAAAGATTTGAATGAACTGTCAAATGTTATAGATGTTGAACTCAACTCTGACATTATTTGTATTCATATAAGATGTAGTAACCTAATTCCATATACATACAGGAA
>NW_004524584.1:29786611-29787489 GCF_000260255.1 Octodon degus | reverse complement strand
GCTTGCCCGGGTTCTGGGCACACAGGGCGCCCCCCCAGCAGGCTCAGCGGCACTGGCCTAGTTCTTGCCCGGCTTCCCACGCAGGAAGCTGACCGCCCGGATCAGGAGCGTTTTGTGCGCGAACCACACTGATGGGCTTCCTAAGGATGGGACACAGAAGGCTGCAGGCAGGGTTGCAGCTTGTGGGACATCTCCACAGGTCTTTCCCTTCCAACTGATTTCTATTTGTCTCACTTTTGCAAAGTTTCTTGTCTCTAAATTGTTATTTCTCCTTAGCTTTTACTTGTGTTGTTAGGTTGCTTTCTGGTTTTCACTGAATAGATTACAGTTCTATCTTGTTAATATTGCTAAAATATATATTTTGATTTAATAATTAATTATACTTCTTCCTTGATAATATCTAAATGGCTTTTTTTTGTATCCTCTTTGATTTTGCATTTTTAACTAGCTTTTCCGTTTGAAACTGGTTTACTTAACTTTAATGTCCTTGTTTTTATTGAAATATATATTGCTAGTTATGAATGCTTTTTATAGTTTAAAAGAAATTATATAATTTGGGCATGTAAAATTTTCATTTTAAATGTCTGAAAATGTTAATACATGTATTCATATGCTCCAAATGTATTAGAGTTCTTTAACTTTTCAGATGGAAGGGCTTTTTATTTTTGCTATTTACTTGTAGTATTATTTCTTTTTTTCATAATTTTATTGATAAACAAATAGCAATGAGACAGTTTCAAATCAAACCGCTAGGACAGTTTCAATAATTAACACACTGTATACATTCTTCTTAGTGGTTAATTGCTGTACAAGATGCGGACTTGAGATCCTATTTACAAGCACCATTAGAACAAATCATTCTATTCATTAAGAGAATG
>NW_004524584.1:29769645-29778186 GCF_000260255.1 Octodon degus | reverse complement strand
ATATATATATGACAGAAAAATAATATATCTATGCCTCTAACTCTTTAATGTCATAGTTAGAATATTGGTTTGTATTTCACGATACATAGTGCTGCAGAATTTATTTTTTCTTTATATTCTGAGCTCAATGGAAATTACATTTTTGTCACTTTTAACCTCGGAAGACATTAACTAATTACAATTCCAGCTAATATGTAATACTAGGTCCATATGGCTGTGCCAAAAGTGGGCATCTCACCATAGGGGTAGTTTCTCTTTACTTTTTTATTTTCTTCTTTATCTAGCTGAATGTTTTGTACTGTGCATAGATAAATTTTTAATTTGATCAAAAATACATTCTTCAGCATGTAAGAGGACAAAGTTCATCTTATTGTACATATTCATCAAACAGCAAAGACGAGGCCCATTTCATTCTAATTTACTCCAGTGAAAAGTGAATGACAACTTTGTGTTTTGAGGAAATTTTGTGCAGTGTAGTTTCTGGGCTGATGAACCAATTTCTTCAAGGAAAAAGAATCACAAGCTACAACTAGAAACATTTTCTCTGTAGATATTTATAAAGGTCAGTAAGTTAGGATTGTCTTCATGCTTAAATTCAAGCTGAAAAATGGGAGGAAGTCTTACCACAAAGCTACGTAATAACTTCATGGAGACTGAATTAACAGCTGTGCTGGCCACGGGGGAAGTCGAAACCTCATGGACCAAAAACATCAACAGAAAAAAACCATGAGACCAGTTGTAAAGAGAGAGAAAATGAACACATGGCTTCAAGAGGATTCTGAAAAATTTAAGTCCTGCATTGTGTGATTTTACCCATTCGACTTGGTTGGCTGGCATGCAGTTGAAGTCAGAGTGAGCTGGTTGACCCCAGTACCACAGGAAGCACCACATCTCAACAGATGAGCTCAGAACAACAAGTAGGGCTCACTGGCACTGGGTTTCCCATTTCTTGAAATTCTCATTCGATAAGTATTCTCAATACTCAATTTCTGGACGAACTTTAAACACAGATTGAGCCTCTCTTTCCCAGGCAGACAGCCTCCATCTGTTTGCCTAAATACCAAAACTCGGAGAAATGTGGAGCGGTAAAGATAAAACAATGCACAACACAACAAAAACCATGAGGCATTTTAAAAAACAGATAGCCATGTTCCAGCCCATGCAATTTAAATGCCATATAATGTATGGTGCCCATTATTTTTTGGAACATTAAGAGAAAATGACAAGTGAACACTCAACACTTCCTTGTTACTTCACTTTTGACTTTGTTTTCATCCTGAGTTTTCAGAATTATTATTCACAAAGCATATATATCATTATGTTTCTTACCCACAAACAAAAATTTAAAAATTAAACCAGAGTATAACTTGCTCTATCAGATAAATAGAAAACAAGAAGAGCAGATAATGGAAATATCTTTTCCGATAATGAGTATTTTTTGTCACTATTAACAATAATTTTTGCTGCCCAGTCTCCATACCATTCTCTACCTTTCATCACTAGTAACTTTTCTCCAGCACCGATTAACAGCATAATTATACTCAACATATTTACAAAAGGAAATCATACACACTTCATATAGCTTTAATGTAGCTGAGGAGGTGGCACTATGGACAGAGAAAGCAAGTTCATGACTACACACAGTGGAGTCCACACCATAGCTGTCCCCTAGTAAGAAGCACCACTCAGTGTGCTGAGCAGAAGAGGCATCCCCTGAACACGAAGGCAAGACTTAGAAGCAAAGAAAGCCTAACAGACCCGATGTTTGCACGCCTGTGTCAAGCTCTTCTTTTTTTCCTTCCCTCTTTCACACAAAAAGTACATTTCTCACTACTTGCACCAGAGGCTAAAATGGTTCAACAATATGAAATAGGGCTGAATTTTCAGAACAGTGAAAATTCCTGTAAATATCTGCAGGGAGGCAAGATAGCATTGCTATTTTTGAGATTTTCAAATATAAGGAACCACTTTGCTCTGTGGCTTAGCAGTTGCAACCCAAAGCATGAGTGCACAGAACACAGGGACTGTGCGTGAACACTTGCCTCAGGACCGCTACCAGCCACCCCAGAACACCCATGCACAGGAGCACGGAGAGTTTAGCCAAATGAAATAATACATGACGGAATGAACAGCTGCTTTACAGTACAATATGAGCAAGTCTCTCAGAAAATTGCTTAGATGAAAGAAATCAGACACAAGCAAATACAAAAGAGCAGTCTATGCAAGACAAATGATGGGGGCAACTCACTTGGGGACCCTTCCTGTCCCTCTCTTGGATAGGAGCTTTCTTTCCCTCAAAAAATATATTCTGCTAAAAAAAGACAAATGAAGCAAGAAGTCAAAACACCAAGAAAGCAGACGCAGTGTGTGTGAGTGTGTGTGTCTGTGTGTATTGCATAGAGTATGAAGACGCTGAGTAAATCTTCTCTGATCTTGCAAACATCCTATATTTTGACCTGAGTAGAACTTAAACCACAGGTATACATTTGTATCTGTGCATGAATGCACAAATTTGAGGTAGAAACTTCAGATTAGCATATTAACTAGCATACTACTGCATGAGTACTAACTCTCAACCCAATTATTAAAAGAATCCATTACAGTGACTAGAAACAGTTTATTTTGTGACTCACTTCAAGATACTTCACTTGGTTACACTTTCTACGTATGTGGGAGTCTCTTCCTGTCTGCAGCAACCATCCCCGTGGCTTGCTTCAGTGTGCTGTTTTCCACTTCGCGGCTGAGTTGTTCAGTTGGATTACCTTTCGCGACTGAGTTGGGTTGGATTACTTTCTTCCTTCTGCAAGTTGAGATCAACAAAATAGCTCTTACTTTAGGGTCCTCATACAGGCAGATATATGTGAGAACAGAAAAGGTTTGATATTTTGAATATTATTTGGGGAAAGCTAAAATTCTGAGTAAGATAAAAAACATCTAAAATGCTTACTATTTAAAATAAACACAGCAGCAGCAGCAATGTGGGATTCCAAGTCTCGTCTACAGGTATGAATAACACATATCACAGGATGATATGAAAAAATGGCAACACAGAAAACCCTAACAACATTCCTAACAGCACTTTATGGGAAAGTTAATTGTGAGTTATACCACTTTTCCTGAAATAGCAACTTACAGCATCTTCTAAAAATATCATGTAAAAAACAAACAATTTGTATTGTACTTACACTCAGTTATCACAAAGTTACCACGACGTATTACAAAGGGAGTTTAGTCTGCATATGTTATGCAGGCTGCCTTCCAATTTGATGCCAGAGTTTATGGGTCTGAATTGAAGTTACTTTTCTGAGAGAAATACACACTCTTCTTTTTCCTCTCAGGCCGACCTGTGGAGAGGGCGGTCACCAGAACATGTAGTGCTTTGCAACGTGTAGAGGCATCTATCTTATAATGTCCATTTCAGAGCATTTTCTTAAGGAAAACAAATTTCAAATAATGGAAAGCTGAAAATCATTCAAGTATTTATAAGCTAAGAGCTAGTTAGGCATCATAATACTTCCATCCAAGGGAATACGTTGCAGCCACTGAAGTTAAAAGGTAGGCATATTTGGGTAGATAATAAAAATTTTATGTTACTGGAAAAAAAATCTAAAAAGCTAAACTAAAAAAACCCAAAAGTCTGTCAAGAGGGCTCATTAGTCATGGCGGCGTTGAAGGAGCAGCGTTTGCAGTCTAGTCTAAGATCCTCACGTCACTGGTTAGAGTTAGAAAGCAAAATTATTAACAAAGAGGAAATGAAAGATAGGTAGTAGGAAGCACAGAGATAAGGCAGTCTCAAAGGCGTGGGGATGGCGACATGGAGGGAGAGAAGGGAAAGGAGATGAGAAGGGGATTTAAGGTATTAAACGTACCAAGTCCACACAAGAATGTAAACATTCTGTACTGGAGAGATGGCTAATACAACAGGAGGCTTACTTTACTGTGTGTCTTCATTATTTTTCTCATTTCTGAGACAAAATACCCAACAGCTAAAGTTAAAGAAGAAGAGTTTTGCTTGGGTCACAGTTTATAGATTTCAGTTCCGAGAGGGCACACTCCAAGGTAGGGTGGCATGGGAGGGGGACACCAAAGAAGAAAGAGAGCTCACAGCAGGTGGAAGACAGGAAGGCAGCAACAGCCACGCAGAGATTGCAGCCCTCTGCAGTGTGTCCAGGCTGCCTGCCATGAGGGTGGGCCTACCTGTTATCCACTCGCAGAAATATTCCAAACCACGCAGTGGACTAATTTAGTCATCCCAAAGCCCGGATTTCAGCCTCTGCAGACCCAGCCACCGCTGAAGAGCCCCACTGATAGCCACATGAGGCTCGGCAGAGACAGGCAATAACACACGGTTATTCTGACTTCTAGATAGAGCCAGACACTTTACAGTGCAAGAATCCGAGAATAGGTAGATGAAAACACATCGTAATGTATTTCTTAGTCTGTCTTTCATTGGATAGCACTCATCTGAAACATTTGGGATATCTGACTATAACTGATGAAGGCACTCATGAAAGAGTTCTTGTAGAATTCCTTTGGAGAACAGAGCAGGGCATGGTTGGTGCCTGCCTATAATCCAAGCTTTCAGGATGCTGAGGCGGGTGGACCAAAGTAACAGTTTGAAGTCAGCCTGGTCCAAAATGCTAAGTTCAAAGCCAGCCTGAATATATAAAAAAAAGGCAAGAACACTGACATAAATGTAGTCAGAGGAATGGGGAGTATTTTAAGGGTGATTAATAACGTGTCTTTTACTGAGATATTTTTTAGAATTTTATTTATTTATTTTTCTTTTTTCTTTTTTTTCTTTTTTGGCGGAACTGGGGATTGAACTCAGGCCCTTGTGCTTGCCAAGGAAGCGCTTATTCCACTGAACCATCTCCCCTGCCCCCTTTTTTAGAATTTTAAAGTCACTGAATATTTTGATGACACTTTGAATTTGTCACATTCCTCATCACTGACCATGATACTGAACAGTCACAAATTAAGGAAGGAAAGATTTATTTTGTCTTGTATTTGGGTCCAAAGAGAGCTGGCCCCAAGTCTGGAGAGTGTGGTGGCAGAGGACACAGTGGAGGCAAGCTACTTATGTCACAGCAGCCAGGAATCAGAGAGAAAAGAAATAAGAAATAAGGTTGGTCATGTCCCTGGTGACCTGTTTCTTCTGATCTAGCCTCCACCTTCCAACAACAGCCCCATTGCAGCTGTCCCATAATTCAGTCACACTCTCAGTGCCTGCCTGTGAGCACAGGAGATTGTGGGAATAGTTCTTTGTTCGATCCATAACACCTTGCCCTTGGCCACCCAAACGCTCACACATACCTCTTTATGCAAGCCCACCTCTAGGAGGCACCAAAGTTCAACATTGCTGAAAAGTCCACCGCTAATATTTCCTCAAATGAGCTCTTAGGCGTGAACTGCTGTAAATATAAATGGTACAGGGTAAATATTCCTGTGCTAAAAGGGGATAAAGGGACCAAATGTGAGACTGAAACTCAGCGGGAAAACCAACAAATCCTGTAAATATGTCTAACACCCTAGGGCGAAGATGTGTGCTCCACGGGGCTTAGGGAGTCCTGGCCCTGTAGCATTGCAGGGTGTAAACCTCCTAGCTCCCCTCTTGAGTGACACTGTTCATCTCCTATCCCTTTTTGTAGAAGACATTTCACCTTGCTGACTTCCCCAAATCCCTTGGGTCTCCACTGCAATTTTGGCTTCACTCTCACAGCTCTATGCACTTCTCTCTCAGGGCCTCCAGAGCCTTCTTCCAAGTGGAAGCCTCACTGACCTTACGACTCTTGCATTCTATAAACCTATAAAAACAGCACCACATGGATGACTCCAAAGTCTGTTGCAAGCCTGAATCGTAGGTGGGCCCCCTTGTGTCATGACAGCCGAGACTTCTGAGCGCTTAGATGGCTCTGCACTGTGAATTGAATCTGAGGGAACCAGTTCCTTCTGTGGCCATTCTTATGCAGGCTATGCCTTGGGGCTCTCTTCTCAAAGGTAACTCCTTCACATTTGTACCTCTCACCCTAAGAAGGCTGGAGTCTTGCTGATTTCCCACAAGGAATCCTCTCTACTGCACCAATGAATGTTTCTTGACCTCTTTATGTGCTGATGTTTTCAGCAACAAATCTCTCCTAAGCAAGATACTGTTTACAGACCTAACTTTACAGGTTCTTCCTTTCTAATGAAATTTAAAACTTTAAAACTTACTTCCCATGTCATTTGCTCCAGATTCTCAATGTACAGTTCACTAGAGTTGTACAATAGTACAATGCCACAACCTCAATATTGGGCTGCCTTGAAACTTTTAATTAGTCTGCTGTCTCTAATCTTAATCTCCCAAGAAGCCTCAGGACATTCTGAAATATATATATATATATATATATATATATATATATATATATATATATATATATATATATATATCAGCATAATATCCATGGGTGTGAGACTAGCTGCCAAGGAGCCCTTATTCCCAAATGAGTCCTCCTTAGCCTGACATTCACCATCTACATTTCTCTCACTATTCTGGTCATCTCACTCTCTCAACAAGCTTGGCTTACGATCTTCTAGGGGTTCTCCAACAGGCATCTCCATATCTTTCCAAATTCCTCCCCGGCACCAGTTCCAAAGTCTTAAGAACCTCACAGTCAAGCAATCACAACAGCTTCTGGTCTCTGGTACCAAAAACCTGTAGTAGCCACTTTCCTCAGCCCCAAGACATAGTAAATATCCAGCACCAGAACTTAAGGGAAGGGGGGATTTTGGACTCTAAGCTGAACAGCAGCAGAGAAATTCTGCTTGTGGCGTAGTGGTGAGGAAGACCGAGAAGGAAGAGCCAGGGATGGAGATACAGGCTTCCAGTCATGCAGGTCTTCCAAGTAGGACTGCCTCCCAATAGCAAGACTGCTATAAACCCACAGAATTCAAGCACCTTCCAAAAGGTGATTTTGATATTTTTCTGGATACGTGAGAGTGGTGGAGGTCAAACTTGATTCCAACTATAACGTACCTCATATTTAAGAGTTCGGCGTCACACAGGGGGCTCAATCTGAGAATGTGAAGGCACATGGGACCATTTAGATGGCTCCTACTATGGCATGCTCACCAGTTGTTTTGATTTTAGCTGTTCTGTGCTTTACAATCTTATGGTTCTGTGTGTCAGTTCTCTAAAGGTAGATGCGTGCATCCATTGAAACTTTCTGACTTATTTTGAGAAATTTCTGTTCAAATATTTGACCAATTTTGAAAAACAAGTTTCTTTTCTTTTGCAAGATGATGCAAAATGTCGAGACAGGACTCTTTTTCTGTTGTGAGTATGACAAATATGACCTACAGAGTCTACAGATTCACTCTTCGTGTTCTTGACACTACGTACGGAAGAGCAGGCTTTAATCTAGATGCCAGCAGTCTCTCCGCGCGGCTTTGTGTTCCTGTGTATCGTTTGGCAGAGGAGAAAAAATGATCTTTGCCTACAACAAATTTGCAAATATAATCCTCTACATGTTATTTAGAGAGTTTTATTTTTCTATGTATCATCTTTATGTCTATGACTCACATAAGATAATTTTATGCATGTTACATAAAATAAGGATTTTTTTTCCAAAATGATATCCAGAAGCATCTATTAAAATCATTGTATTTTTTTCTCAACTTACCACTTGGCTAGAAAATCCACTCTCTGTAAAAGCCTTTGAACATTGGTGTGTGTTTCTCCAGCTTTCCATGTACAGCTCTCCAGGGACCTGCCTGATCCTCCCCCAAGGGCTGGTGCAATATCCACAGGCCCTCGCGTTCTGCAACTTCTGTCCTGCTAGGCCAAGCAGCTCCTGGGATCCCTGACTGTGCAGCACGCAGTACCCCTTCTGGACTTCCTGCTTCCACTTCTGTATGCCTATCCAGTACATTCTCTTGTGTAACTGTATGTGCATTTTCTACCTATTCTGTTGCTCTAAAGAAGCCCTAGTGAATACGTTGGGTATCAGGGCATGTAGGCTTTCTTACCAGACACGGATAAGCCACACATGTAAACAACATGCACAGTCATGTGTCTCAAGGACAAGTGTCTGGAGAAGCGCAACACTAGGTGATTCCATCATCGTGTGAGCATCACACTGTGTGCTTCCATCTCTGTGGTATGTGCATACACAACTATATGGTACAATCTTACGGAATTACATATGGTTCATCAATGACTAAAATGTCACTGGGGAGCAAGCTATTTACCCATGAATACATACATACCACAGCTAATAATTTCTAAATAGCCCCAAATTCCTATATTCATATTTATAGGAATAAGCCATGATCTAACACTGTAAGCCCTCCTTCACGGCTTTACCTGAACTGTCATGGTCAACTCACTGTCCTGAGCCCGTTTGAATGTGTAGAGGTCATGGTCATTTTGGCTTTGGGGTTGGCCAGGAGTTGCAGATCCAGGGAATGAAGTCAACGAGGACACACTGCAGTGTGTTCACAGTCCTGCCTTTTCATCAGTTGCCCTTAGCACAGGGCTCACGGTACTGCCGGTGGTAACCT
>NW_004524584.1:29762396-29769375 GCF_000260255.1 Octodon degus | reverse complement strand
TGCTTGGGAAAGTGATTAAGAGCAGCGGGGTGAATGTGCTAGAGCAGGGGACTGCTTGGGAAAGTGATTAAGAGCAGCGGGGTGAATGCGCTAGAGCAGGGGACTTCTCGGGGAGACTAATGGCAGTGTGTTTCACCTTGAATTTTTAAACTGAAGCACTTCCCACCTATTTTCCCCAAACTTCATATCTACAGCGGAGAGTCACAAAGGACCAGAATGAGCACGAGAAGATCTGCAGGGGTCGTCTCGTAGGTTCCTACCACGGCGCATTCACCAGCCACTCTGATTTCAGCCACGCTGTTCTGCAGATAGGTCCCACCCTGGAGGATAACGTGGTCGCTGGCCACTTGTTATCACATCTTAGAGATTTTTAAAAATATTATACCCAGTTTTAAAAACCAGTTTCTTTTCTTGCTTTGTAAGAATTATTCATGTTCTGTGCAGAACATCTTCATCAGATACGTCTGTGAAAAATACTATCTAAAAATCCATGGTTTTCTAATTTATATTCTTAGCAGTATCTACTGAAGAACAGAAACTTTCATTCTTGAAGTAAAAGTTGTATTTTTTTCCTGCCTTGGTTTCTCTGTGTAGGTTCAGGGTGGCAAGAAGTCTCCACCTAAAATAGATTTGTAAATATAATATCCTGTCTGTTCTTTGGCAAATTTTATTTTTTATGTATCATCTTTATGTTTATCATTTATCATATTTTTGTGTATGTCAGGAAGAAAGGATGGAGCCTGTGTTTTTCAAAATGATGTCCTGACCATTTATTGAAAGAGTTCTATCCTTGTTCCCCAGCATTTTCACACCACTTTGGTCAGAATCAGCTAACTGTATATGCCTGGAGCAAGCTAGAGTCTACTGTATCCATCGAGTAATTTGTCTATCTTATGCTATGTTTATTCTGATTTATAAAGTCTCTTTGTTTCACTTTTAGTTTAACATTATTTATTTATCTAATTTTGTTGTTGCCGTTTTGGTACCGGGGATCGAATTACGGGCCTTGTACTGGCCAGGTGGGCCCTTGTGCCCGCTGAGCTGTGTCCCGGACTTTAGTATTGCTGAAACATGTTCGCAGAAAACAGTGATTGCTTCCCCATGGGGTAACAGCCTCCTTCTTTGTGAAGGAAGCCCTTTTCTTCCGCTTCCTCCTCTTTCCTTCCATTTCTTGGTCTCTTTCCCTTCGGCAAAAGATCTGCCTCCTTGTTCCCACTGTCCATCTTTCATTAAGACTGGGTAAAGAAGAGCAAGGCTTCTGAGTTTTTGTTTCTTTCAAGAAGTTTGTATCTGCACTTAAATTTTAACTTGTCAATTTCAACGCAGAAAATCTTTTGGAATTTTATTTAGACTCTACTAAATTTTTCAGCAACACCTTTTTTTGAGACTGGGTCTTTCTTTGTAGTATGGGCTGACACTGAACTGAGTACAGAGCTCAGGCTGGCGTGGAACTCACAGTGATCCTCCTGACTCAGCCTCCTGAGTGCTAGGATGACAGGCATGCACCACCATGCCCTGCCTTAGTAATGCTTCTATACATGAAAATACTCAAGAATTTTAAATTAACTTGATATTTTCAAATGATTTTAGCCTTCATAATCTGGCTTGGTTTAATCTCTTTTCTTATCTTTGGGAAAAAATAACCTACACCTACAATGGGCTCTCTGCTGAGGAAGAGATGGGGCCAGCTGGGGAAGAGATGGGGCCAACTGCGGAGGAAGCCACGCCCTAAGACACTGGCCTTCTCCAACCTCATGACATCAAGGTCAGCTAGAGCTCCATCTCCATGATTCAAACACCTTTCAAAAGCTCTGCCTTTGAGCACATGATTTTCTTGGGGGGCACCTGGATACGACCTCTAATGGCATCTAAAGAAAAACATGTAAAACAGACTATAAAATAATCTGGGAAATAAAAATAACACAAAAAAATCTGTCCTGTATTAAAATACACTATACATTGTGTTTGGATATAAAACACGGACGCCCCCAAATGTCAAGGGATTGCAGGCTTAGTCCGCAGAACAGCAAGGTTCACAAGTGCAGCTTCTGAGAAATGACTAGGTTGTGAAAGTTCTAAGCTGATCAGTGGGTTCGTGCATGGAAAGATTCAGAATTGAAGGGACCCGTGGAGGTGGTGGAAACGGCCCAAGGCAGCGCTCCCTTAGGGATCTGGTCACAGGGGCAGGGCACGGAAGGCTGCAGCTTGCTGCTGCCATCTTTGCCCTTCTGTGCTGCACGGCAGCCACCTTGAGCCACTTCCGCTGCCACACCTTCCGTCACAATGTGCGCCTGGCCGTGTACCCAGAAGCAAAGCAAGGAGCTGACCACGGAAGGCACTCTCTGAAACCGTGAGCCAAAGTAAAGTTTTTGTCTTTTTTTTTTTAAATAATTTTGTCACAGTAATGGAAAGATGACTAGTATACTTATAATAATTTAATTTAATAAAGACAACTAATATACTGTAATTTAATTGTACAAGGGCAAGACTGAGAAATGAAATTAAATAGTCTAGAACTATACTTTCACACAAAATGTCTTCAATTACAAAATCTTAAGGTAGAAAAATTATAAAATGAATTAAAGGACAAATAGGTTCCATTGATAGTAATGCTATTGCAAATTAAATTTAATCAATATTACAAATTATGTACAGTGTAAATATTTTATAAAATGGTAAATTGAAGAAAATTTATGCAATCTTATCATGGACAAAAAAAGTTAAGGGCTCTTACAATTTGTATTTAAGAGAAAAACTGTGAAGAGAAGTATAGCCAAAGACTAGGAACACATTATTCAGGAAAAAGAAGTATAATTGGCAGTAAGTACTCAGCATGCGCTAACCATGCTAACAAGCCAATTCAAGCAAAGACCCATTTGTCCTCTAGCACATCGTCACACGAGAGAAACCGAACCGTACACATCTGGAATTATTTAAATATTAAAACAAGTTGCCCAATAACTTGTGAGTTTGTATAACCTTTTGACAAAGCAATCTCCTAACATCTATTAAAGTTTAAAGTATACACATCATTTGTTCGAGCTGTACCTCTCAATGACCATATCCTGAAATGATAAGGAAGTGTATGGAAGTCCGTATATCTTACGTGTCCCATCATAGGACATGAGTTAAATCCAGTGTAGCCATATGAAGCATGAATATTGTGATGTTTTGAAATAGTTTGCATTTTTGATCAATGACATAATAAGTCATGATATTTGAGTATAAAGAGGGGGGAGAAGACACTTAAAATCAAGTTAATGGTGGCTTTCTTCTTATTCTTACTTGTGATATTATGTTAGGTATTAACTAATTATATAGCACTTTGCATTGCATAAAATTTTTTAAAAATTAGTAAAAATGATAAAGAATAAGAAAATAAATTTATAAATCAAATATAGTAAAAATATTAATGATCAACAAGTGAAAATATACTTAGCCACATGAATAATCAAGAATGTATTTCAAGAAAATTTGAGGGCTGGCCAAATAGCTCTGCAGATTAAAGGGCCTGCAAGCAGGCTCAGGGGTTCGATCCCCAGGCCTGCCGTGCCAGCCCTGCCCCCGGGGCACACTGAGATGGCAACTGAGACTAAGCATGGTGGTGCACGCCTGTAACCCCAGCTCTTGGGAGGCTGTAAACAGGCAGATCACTATGAGTCTAATCTAGTAGTGAGACCCTGAACAGCCTGTAGACCCTTCCCTAAAATAAAAAAAAAAACAAGATAAAATTTGACATCAGTTTTTATGATTATGTTTCTCTCATAAGCTTTATATAATAAAATGAAAATTATTTACATAATTTCATACATTGTTAGTGCAAGACAAATGAATACTGATTTTCTGGAAGACAATAACACACCTCGATGAAAATTTAGTGTGCAATCATTTGATGTATCAAATCTTCCAGACATATATTCCAAATGGTTAAATATAATTTGCAAAAGGAAAACTGTACAGCTACTTTATTTATGGATTTCTTTCTAGTAGTAAAATTTAGAATCATTTGAAATAACCATCATGACAATTAAAGAGGTAACTCTACAAGCACACTCTGGAACACTGGACAGATGGTATAAAATGGTGAATTAGAGTTAACTGAACTAACAAGAACAGAGTTCTGAAATACATAATGACATGGAAAAGTAAGTTAGAAGAAAATAAGCAGTTTCTTTTCAATGTGATTAACAAAGATCAAAATATATATCTCTCAATTTTCATATTTCTTATTTTTAAATGTTACATAGGCTATAAAATGTTCAATGGTATGTTCCATGCACAAAAAAGAAATGCAGGGAATGAGAATTTTTAAAACCATGTAACTTTCTCACTTTCACTGATTTGAGCATATTCATAAAATATGCCAAAGAAATTAAAACTGAAAATGAATATTGAATCCAAATTTTCATAGTGCCCAGAATGCTTTCACTTTTTCTGAATAATTGGATTTTTTTCAAATGTGAATGAAGAGAGGGCTGTAAGCTCCAAGATAACAGATGAAATATTTTTCCTATTTATAGCTTTAGCTCAGGACACAGCACCAATGGGAATTTTAAAGTATTTGTAGAAGTAAGTTGCAAATTAATGCATTCATTAATTAAATCAGTTAATTGCTTAATAAAAGGAACAGGTAAGAGTTCACTGAAAATATCACCCTGGAGATAGCCAACATCTCCAGAAAGACAGAGCATTTTACCTATTGGAAGGATACGCTTACATATTGAAATTATATTATATTTAAAAACATGTTTGTAGGTAGACACCATTAACATATATTTTGCACAAAGCATACTAATTAGTTTTGTAGCTGGTTTATTGTCATTAAGATTTAAATTGCAGTTACCCTTCATTTACATAGTCTTGAAATTAAATTACTTACTCAAAAATGCAGAAATATAAACATCTTAATATTCTGAACCCTTTCAAAAGTATACTAATTGTAATTAATAAAGCTTAGAAAACAGAAACTTTTGTAAAGCAGAATATATATTACAAGTATATTTAAACAAGGCTAACAGACTCATTTTTCCAATGCTTAGTAATTGATTAGAGTGTGAAATGTTGCTGTAACAAGAGGAAATAAATACCTAAATGAAATGTTAATGAATGGTAATTGTTCTAACCATTACATGAAGTACTGACCTAAGACACACTGGATACTTACTGAATTTTTAATCATACAATAGCATCCAAATGCAAGGTATTTATTCTTTTCGTGCATATTTCAATGTATTAATTTTGGAAAACAAATAAATTAATGTGACCTGTGGATGCCAAAGATAAGCTTTGCCATTTTACAGTCATTCCTCTGTAATGGCTAGAGTCTTCGTTTTATATTTTAAATGGTACCAGCGACCAAACTCAGGACCATGTTCTTGCCAGGCAGGTGATTACGCACTGAGCTGTCTCGTAGGCCCCCAATTTCTGCAATGGACGGCTCACAAATGAAAAAGAAGTTGGAAGACCAAAGGGGAAGGTGGCAGCCCTTTTTCTCCACACTCTACCATCTGAAATAGTTGAAAATTAAAGAACACAAAGTCAAAAGGAGAGAAAAGCACTGTCACAATTGCTTGTTAAACACAGAGGGCCACATTCCTGAGTCGAGGCACACCTGCAATTGCCGCACGCTCGGAAGCCGAGGCAGGCGCATGGCAAGTGTGAATTGACAGTGATCTGCCTCAAAACAATTGTATTTTTTTAAAGAGACAAAAATAGAACAAACTCAAACACACAAAAACATTCATAAAAGGAGAAGATGGCTTGCAAACAGCCTTCCTCGTGTCAC
Source organism: Octodon degus (assembly GCF_000260255.1). Classification (NCBI taxonomy): domain Eukaryota; kingdom Metazoa; phylum Chordata; class Mammalia; order Rodentia; family Octodontidae; genus Octodon; species Octodon degus. The sequence continues at coordinate 29,763,590 of NW_004524584.1, read as the reverse complement.
CGGATAGGGTCCCAGGAAGTCCCGGAAGCCGTGATGGGGAATCTAACCTACTCAGCTGTAGAATAGGAATGACCGTTTTCTGACTCCCCTTACAGGAGAAAAGAGCCTTCCAAGTGGCATGTGAAGAGCTCACTGAGCAGAAATGCAGTACAGACGCCACGTGCAGAGAGAGAGGAGCCTTTTTTTCCGGAAAAATGGCCCATCTGTACTTTGCTTGACCAGACTGAAAAGATGCCTGTATAGACATGAGCCTAGTTTTATTTATTTTTTATGGGTAATTTAAACAATATTTGGATTTTCTTACTTTGTCCGTTTTTCTCAGAACCCATTTTCCTGCTCTTTGCTTTTTGATTAAGGCAAGTTATGAACTTGGAATATTCCTAAAGAATGTGAGTTGATTGGGTCTGGAGGGAAAGGAGCCTAAACACATCACCCCCAAGTGACTGAGACGTGGATCGTCCTCGGTGACTCGGAGCGCAGGCTGGTGTTTCGGTCTTCTTCAGGATGCAATTTTTATGATTTCATCATCACTCTCCTTAGCGCCTTTTACTTTTCCTATTGCATTTCCTCACACCTTGAGCTAGCTACCATTTTTAAGCACTGAGGTGACAAAAAGGCATCTTACAAAGCTACATTCACAGGGGAACCACCCACCTGGTTAGTTAGCTCAAAGAGGAATAAGAGGAAAAGGAAGTGACCTTTACGTGTCCATTTCTGCCAAATGCCAAGCGAGACTTCCTCTTCTGGTTGAAAATGCATGAGAAGCCGACAATGTTTAAAAAACGCCCTGTTGCATAGGCCAAGAAGACCCTCAGAAAAGCACCCCCTTTTATCAGTTTGCCACTGTTTGCACACAGGAATGAGGATGGGCTTAGCCTCTTGTACATTTTCCTGTTGTGTTCTATGCTTTTTGGAGAACTTATCAGTTTACCATGGCTATACTGTTCCTCCACTCACAAGGCCGAACTAATCCCAAATGAGTCCAGATTGGTATATTTTGGAACTGTTTTGTTAGCTCTATGCACAATCTAAAAATATGTCTTCTTGGTAAATGTCCCCATCCATATTTTGCAGTGTACTAGTTATCCCCTAAAATATTCCTTGTTCCAAAATCTGCTCTGTCCATTACTTAGCCGCTTGAATTTTTCTTTATTAGACTTCACAATGTTATTTTAAAAATGTTCTATATATTAA
>NW_004524584.1:29731073-29761744 GCF_000260255.1 Octodon degus | reverse complement strand
GTGCTGGGGGATTGAACCGCGGTCCCTGTGCTTTGCTAAGCTTGTTCTAAGTAGGTGCTTTAGACCACTGAGCCATCTCACCAGCCCTGCAGTGTACTTTAATTTAGTAAAATATACCTTCTAAAAATATTAAAATACAGTGTATGCACTAAGGTACCATACTTCTCAATCTTCTTCTTATTGTTGGTAGGGATTTCCTTTAATGTAGTTTACACATTTCACAGCACATTTGACATTTTTGTTTTTTCTCTACATGGTCATTTTTAAAAGTGGTTGATTTTGAAAAATGTTTGTCTGTTCTACATAGTTTAATTCTTTCCCCCAGTACTCTTGACTTCTTTCTGTAGATTCAGTTTTCATGTCTTCTGCTTGAAGCGTTTCTGTTAACAAAGCTTTGCCGTGCAGAGCTCCTGGAGTAAATTTCTCACTTTGGTTGCCAGAAAAATCTTATTTCACCTTGACTTCTCCAGAGATATTTTAGTTAGTTATTAACAGCTATTTTTTTTAACATTCAATACCTCATGGCATTACATTGATTTATGGTTTTCAAGTTTTGTATAAAGAATTCTGTGTTGTTCTCATCTCATTTCTCCAATTTTTTTTTTTTTTTTTTTGCCAACTCAGCCCACCCTGGGAGTGGAGCTGGAACAGCATGTAGTGCTGGGGATTGAACTGTGGTCCCTGAGCTTGCTTAAGCTTGCCTAAGCAGGCACATTAGACCACTGAGCTATCTTGCTGGCCCTCTTCCATATTTTTGATTGCCTTCAAAAATTTTGTTTCCTGTAACCAATGGTTGGACTGCTATGTTTAGATTAACTTTTATTTGCTTGCAATTTTATCCTAAGCTTCTTAAATGTCTCGTTTTATATCTTCATTGTAATAGAAAAATACTACCTCTTTAGGTATTTTTCTGTCCTCTGTTTTCTTCTTTCAGAACCTCAAATGAATGCATAACAGATTATTTTATACTGTGTGAGATTTCTGAGAGGCTGTTTTGTTTATTCTGCTTATGATTCTGACCACTTATTTCTATTTCAAGCCATCATTTTCTACTCTTCAGTCTTCATATTCATAGACTCTTTATTCACCTGTATAACTGTGTACAATTTTCAAATAAATTCCTAATCCTTTTTACATGTAATATTATTTCCAGCATTTCCCTTTGATCCTCTCTGTGTACTTACTGATTTTCCCCTTCTGCTCAGGCATGCTGTCCATTTCTACTGATTTACAGTATAAATACTTTATGGCGTGTGCCTGAAATGTGCCCCTCGGGTCCCATACTTGTGGAAGCTCACTGCCAATGAGCATGCTGTAGCTTCAGCGGATTCATCCGTAGGTGAAGTCAGAGCCTGCAAGGGCTGGCAGGAGGTGGAGCGTTGGATGCAGGTCCCAGAGGCGCGCCATGTATTCTTGTCCCTAGCCCCTCCCTCCTCTTTCTCTGTTTCCTGTTTTTCATTGGTTGAGCAGCTTTCCCCCAGAAAGCGATTCCTTGGACCAACCAATCGCAGCCCGAATTCTCTGAAGACCCCTGGAAGCCTCTTCCGCTTCGCACTGTAAGGTCACGTGAGTTGTATCAGCCAGGAGAACTTGATGGGAACATGAATTATAGCTATGTTAACTCTTACCTGATAATTACAACATCTACAGCTGGCTCTGCTAGTAGGTATAACTCTTCAATATAGCTTTCCTTTTTCATATATATATGAAAAGAAAGCAACAACAGTACCGTCCTGCTATTTTCACAGCCTGTTGTTACAGTCTCACTGTGCAGCTCGGACTCATAGGGATCCTCCTGTTTTCAGCCCCCCAGCACTGGTGTTACAGGCATTTGCCGCTATACCCAGACTGTGGATGGTTCAGCCTTCCCTGGAGGTGAGGCTGGTGCAGCATGTGGTACCGGGGGTCGAACCACAGTCGCTGCGCTTCCCTAAGCAGGTGCTTTAGTCCGCTGAGCTGTCTCACTAGCCCTTGCATTATAATTTTTGATTGGTTGTTATTTTTCCTATAGTCAAATCATCCTTTCAGCATGTTTACTAAATAAAGCACTACTAAGGGAATTGGCTAGGCTTGCTCTTAAGTCTTTTTGTATTACTGAGACTGGCACATGTGTTGTTTACAGACAAGTCACAGCAGTGTGCTCACAAAATCTTGTATCAGCCAAAGACCCCAAATGCCCTGAATTGGTATATTAAGACTACGAGTAGATTTCCTGCTGCTGGCCCGAGGCGCCACATGCCCTTCCTGCTATTTTCACAGCCTGTGTGTGCAGCCTGGATACCATAACAGCAGCCTGTCAGATTTATAGAAACATCTTGTCGTTTGCTTTCATAATGTCTCAAGCTTTCATAATCGAGCAAGTCACTGGCTTAGACATTGTTGGTTAAACTAAGTGTGCAAAGGAAAGCAACAACAGCACCAAGAACGAAGGGTTGCATGTTTTGAAAGATTTTCTGAAAGCTTCCTAAGAATGCTCAAGTTCTGTGCCTAAACAGGGGCCTCTGCCTGCTCTGTGCACACCAGCATCCTCGACCCTTTCACATGTATGTTCTTTCAAAAACGATTCTGCCTCTGTTTTCAGCGTTTGTGCCAGTGTAACAACACCAGTCACTGTTTTTTTGTTTTTTGGTTTTTTTTTGAAAGTTGATAGTTCAACCAAAAAGGGGAAAAGAAGTTCATCGTCACTTCCTGAATCGGAAATCACCAAGGGAATAAACTACTCTTTCTGCAGAGAGGAGACCATGAGGAGTCACTGCTTGGAGAGGATAGCAAAAGTCTCTTCTTAAAGAAACCTGAGCAGCTGAAAGGAAGCACACCACACACACACACACACACACACACACACACACACACACACACACACGCTGCCTTCTATCACAATGTGACATTCAGAACATTCTGGATTGTCTTAGAACCTTTTCACTCATGGCTGGGACAAAATACCTGACACCCAGAATTAAGGGAGGGAAGGTTTATTCAGATAGTGGAGGTTTCAGTCCGTACTCGGCTAGCTCCAAGGCAGAGTGGCCCACGGCAGAGGGCTGCAGTTCATGGTGGCAGAAAACAGCAAAAGCAAAGGGAGGGGCAGCAGCTGCAGCTTCTTCTTTCCTTATATAAGCAGGCTAGCCTGGGGTGGGGCTGTAGAACTCCCAATGTCCACGCCCTTCTCTTGTACAGGATGAGGGTGTTTACAAAGTAAGAATCCTGGCTCTCTGCAGCAGCACTGAATTAAGCTTCTAAACTTCTCTAGTTGACGCAATGTATCAACTGGTACAGGAGCTTTCTGGAGCTCCCATGTGAGGAAGACACTCTCTCCAAAACGATGCCCAGTGACCGGAGTGCCCAGCGTTTCTGCTGCTCATTTACTGCAGACCAAGGAAGTGCAGTGAACTAAGCCCCGTCTGAGGGACTCTGAACTCTGCCTACATGTGGGCCCCCATCACTGAGCTCAGATGAGTGACAAAGGCAGGATTAGTTTGAGGGGATGAAAACAGCTTTAGAGGCAGCACCACAGCCTTCTCTCACGGGAGGCCAGGTGGCATCAGCAAGAGTTCAATTTTTCTTAAAATTGTGAACAGAGGTTGGTGGAAAAAGATTTTGCACTTTGTGAAAAGTCTGATTTAATTTGAAAATAGGACGTAAGTGTAGTCATAAAAATAAACTTTTTACAAAGTTTTTGGTCATGGTAACTTTCTGATTTTGCTTCGCCCTTTCACCTTTGGGACATGGATAGCCCAACAGCCTTGAGCTTTCCGTTGGTGAGCGTGGGAGGCTTAGGGCACATGTGCACATGCACTTAGCTCATTACTCCGTCAACAACTTGTTTCAAAGCTTCTCTCCTCGTGCCCCAAAGCGTAGCACAATAAAGCATGCACCCTGCAACCCTAAATGGCACGAGGGTGGTGATCCACTTGCAAACCTTCGCTCACAGCAATTTCAAAGCATAAAGGGCCTGAATGTCTTGGTCAAATAGGCTATTTTCTCTGCCATTAATAATGCTCCTTTATTTTGGAGAAAAAGGTTTTAAGAGGTGTTTTTCATGCCAATATTCATTTTGACTGTGGACAGTGTTACCAATTTTTAGAATGAAATCCGTTTTGGCTGGCATAAAAGTGTTGATCTGCAGAGGTTATCTTTCCAATGGAGTCTACCCAGCTCCTTGGTAACGTCCACTATCTGTGCAGCTTTTATTTTAAAACAGGTAACGTTCTTCTATTTAAAGTAAGACATATTTTCTCATGTCATTAATAGCACGCATACTACATAAACATATGTGCATGCATATACACAAATAATCAATTAAAATAATCCAAACAGGGGATATAGCTCAGCTGTACAAGTGCCCGCCTGGCAAGTGCAAGGTCTTGAGTTCAATCCCTGGTACCAAAATCAATCAATCAATCAATCAAATAATAACATAGCAATTATTTTTATATAAGGAAATGATATGAGTGTGAAAAATAAAAAAGAATTTTTTTTTTGAAACTCCAGTGGTGCAGTCGGTTAGAGCGTGATACGTTCAAGAAAGTATTTTTTAATTGCCTTTGGCCACCCAGTGCTATGGTTATATTGTTAGTTTGATTTAGGAAGAAACTATTATTTTTTTTTCCAGGTCACAAAAGAAAAGTAAAATTTATAGTGCTCAACACAAAACACAGGCTGAGAAAACAGTGTACGAATGATATTTGTATGCTGATAATTGCTATGTAAATTTCACATATGATCATTTGTTTTTTGTTAGTATTTATTGTATTATCAAAGTAGAAAACAAGCAGATCTGCCCAGCAATTAGAAAGGAGACACAGAAACTTTGAGCGGATCTTCTGAGAGTGGAGCAGTGCTGAAGAACTGCTCATCCCCGGACTCACATATTCTTGGAAACAGGGAGAGTCACATTTATGACGCTGGACGCTGAGTGCAGTTACAGCCATGCCTTTAGAAGAGTAGACTTTATTTATTTTTATTTTTTTGTACTGGAGATCAAACTCAGGACCTTGCACTTGCCAGGCAGGTGCTCAGGCCACCCAGCTATCGCCCTGGCACGAGGACAGCAGGCTTTACCACTGGAGTTCTTCCACGGGCAACATTGCGTGGCTCATGGGGTTTTTATGACCTTTAGTGTAATCTATATGCTTCATTCCATCGAATGAAGGGCTTAAGTGCAAAACTAAGTTTTCCCAAAGCATGAAGAATTCTGCCTTCAGACTGAAGCATAGACATTCTCCTTCTGTTTCTAGCCTTCAGGTTCGCGGCTGCATTGACTCCTACCTGAATCTCAAACCTGCCGTGTTTAGAACTTTTGCCTGTGGATTTTAAAATGGACAGTTCAAACATCACCTGAGTCAATGCCCTAAAGTAAACCTCTTAATGTGTGTGTGTCCTGCTAGCTCTTGTTCTCCAGAGAAGCCTGGCTGGACACACTGGTACTATACTTCTACTTCACAATTAGTCTTATTATTATTAAAAATAGATAATAATGAGAATAAGGAAAATTGATGTACAATCAAATATTTATAAAAGCCCATTGCCTCCTTCTTTTGTGAAAGTACTTACATTTGTCATGTGTTACAGACTTAAATAATCATAATTCTATGTTCATTTGATTAAATACTTGCTGATCTAAAACTAGTCAATGTTTCCAAAACTATTTTCTGAAAATTTTATAGTTATTTTTAGTTTAAAATGAATCAGATCTATTTTAGTTAATTCCATTTCTTGTCAAGGAAATCACTTTGTATATCCTTTTATTGAATTACTAAAATTATTTTAATCTAAATGATTATTCTTATCTGACTCTATAAGACCTTAAATTAATCAATGAAATTTATATTTGATGAAACTATTTTAAAAGGTTTTACTAAAAAGACATGAACACAATAAGAATCAAATAGCTATTGTCACGAGATAGGCATCATTAAAGAGCAATGTATTATTTACAAGTTGAAAATTATATGAAAATAATTTGCATAAGTATAAACAAATATTGAGATAGTATGTTATAATATTTTGTACAAATTATGTCTCAAATAAGTCAAAACATTTTTCCCGAAATGATGACATATAAACATCTGTCAATGATTACAAAATTTAAAAAATTTTCTGTATGTTACCCTAAATAACATTAAAATATAAATTTCTCATACAATCAAAAATATCTTCCATTTGCTCAAATAATTTTAGTCTTAAAGTACAACCAAATCTATATTGAATGAAATTAATGATTGAAAATCTCAAAAATGTAATCCTACACTCCAAGAACACTAGTTATCTTTTAATAACATCTCATTTGTAAATGAAAATATTTCTAACATCTTTTTGTTTTCAAACGAATGTATACAGGGATAGTGGAAACACACGTCTCAAGGAAAAGCCTGAAAATTGCTACTGCATTTATTCTTCAATGTTTTAGAATTTTGCAAGTACACTTATCAATGGAGTATATGTTTATAGGGGCCAAATCTGTGCAGCATATTGTGCAAGACAGTAAATCTGAACATGGGAAGTCTTCAGAGATTAGATAGTGTTTGAAGCTGAATGAGAGACATACATGCACATACTGCAGCTTGACAATGAATAAAAAATAATGGCATAAAATGAAAACTGGTCTCTGCATTTCATATTGGAATGTGAAAATTAGGGCATCTTGTGGCGCTTGTGTCCACGTGTCCACACAAAACATCATAGGAGAGGCGTTTCCACGGAAGCTCAGCACGGGTGTGTAAATGTGGATTTAGGGAGTGACACTAGGATTCAGGGTACGGATAATGGAAGGCACACTCCGCATGTGAGGGGAACTAATCAATGAGTTTATAGCTGGGTGGAGTATAAAGGTACAGAAAGAAGACAGCCTCCCCGCTGATGCCCCCGCTGCTCCTTCTCTGCCACAAGCACTTTCTCCCGTTGTTCACCTCGGCCAGGCCACTGTGCCTTGGAGCCAACCGACTCCAGACTGAAACATCTACACGCTGTGAGCTGAAGTAAATCTTCTCTTCTGTAACTCATGGGTATCTGGTATTTTGCACACATATACTGATATACAGCAATACACAGAAGCACACACACACACACACACACACTTTTACATAACACCAAAATTAATCAACCATCTTTGTGCTTTGGAGTTATTAATATTTATCTTTATTAATTTTGTCCTGTCGTGCATATGAAATTCTTGGAATCAAAGACAGATTATCATTACCTACTTTAAAAAGGGACCAAATGGTCTCCACACCCCAATTCTTATTCTAGGTCAACACACTAAAACCCAGCTGGGTGTCCTCGACGCAGAAACTTTGATGTCTGTGTTCTAGGCAAGGATTGAAGACAAAACTGAACTCTATCTGTGCATGAAGGGAAGAGAGGTAGCCACTCACTTCTGCTCCTTGAAAGGAGAATGGGCTTTGGATCATTATGTCAGTTTCCTATAAATAAATAAATCTCTCCAAGTGCCAGATAAATCATGTGTCTCCAGGCAGAGAATCCTCCAATATTCATGTCACTGTTCCTTGAAGGGTAGCGCTATGTAAACCTCTGTGGTCTGTAGTTCTCCGAGACTGTCCGTGAATGCTAAGATATGCTTTTGATCTAGATCCTAGGTTATAACAATTTTAGTCTAGAAAATCTTGGGTACAAGCATGAAGACATTTTCTGGGCCCCAACAATAGTGAAGTATGTGATTTTTATACTGTAGTGAAACTGTTTCATTGTATTGTTGTTCTGTTCCCAAATAAATACTACCTTACTGTCACTACAAGGAATTTGCAATATGCTTTATAACTTATAAATCAATTCCCTACATTTTGGGATTATTAGGATATCAATTGTTTCACATATCTAAACTGCATACTCTTTTGTGCCTTTGGTGATAAGGAACTCTGGTTATTTCTGTTTCTCTTCTACCTTCATATCATACCTATAATTTCTGTTAGATATATTGTTGCTTAGATAAATTTCTGTGTTTCCCAATCTTTAAAAAATTAGGAAAATTTCAAGCACATAGTAAGCACAATGTTAAGTGGCTGCTCTTCTTTTTTAAAATGCATTTAGTACAGGGTCTACAGGGTCTTACTACACAGATTGGATTTGTAGTGATCCTTCTGTTCTCAGCCTCCCAAGTGCTGGGATTACAGGTGCATGCCACCACACCCAGTCTCAATCGCTGGCTCAGTGTGCCCCAGGGGCAAGGCCAGCACGGCAAGCAGGGCATCAAACCTGGGTCCTGCATATGCCTAAGTAGGCACTTTAATCCGCTGAGCTATCTGGCTGGCCCTGTTCTTCTATTTTTCAACCCAGGTCAAAACGTACTATTATAATTCCTAGAGCTCCTTCAACAATCTAGTACACTTTTTAAAATCTAGTGCAATATTATCAAGAAATCAATATGCTGGACAATTTATAAGAAATTCTTTGATTACTTTTCTATCTTTGTTTTGGTGATCTGTTTCATTTTTCTTCCCTTTTCTTCTTTTTTTACTCTATGTATTTTGTACAGGATCTCAGTACACAGTGATCCTCCTGCTTTCAGCCTCTCCAGCTCTGGGATTACGGTGTGTGCCACCGTGCCCTGTCTGGGCAGCCAGCTCAGCACACCTAGAGATAGGGATGGGGCAGCACGTGGTGCCAGGGATCAAACCCTGATGCTGCACTTGCCTAAGCAGGTTTGGTTTTACAAGCTACTTTTTATTCATTCATATTTTATTTGTTCATTTTGAGCTATCAAAAGTTTTTTTTTTTTTGAGTTTAGCAAATTAAGCCCTTGAAATTATTTTACATGTATAAGTTCAATTGTTCTTTACCATTTTCAAAAGCTTATATTTTTTCTTTTTTCTTTATTTTAGGGAAGGGTCTACGGGGTGTTCAGGGTCTCAGTACTAGATTGTACTCATAGGAATCTGCCTGTTTAGAGCATCCCAAGAGCTGGGATTACAAGTGTGCACCACCACGCCCAGTCTCAATTGCCATCTCAGCGCACCCGGGGTATCAAAGTCCTGGCCCCTGTACCTGCTTGCAGGCGCTTTAATTTGCTGAGCTATTTGGCCAGCCCTTATTTTTTCATTTATTCATTTTTGTATGTATGTTTGTCTCTCTCATTCTTTACTTAGAAGGAGCTCTAAGTTTACCCATCATTCCTGTTTTTCTGGTGCATTGGAACTAACTTGTACTTTAACACTTATCAAAAACTAACACAATCTTTTTCTATATCATTTTATTTTAGATTTTTTCTTTCAATGGAAGGCAGTATTTACTTAATTTCAAATTTGATATTAATAAATTAAAATTGACATTTTCTGCTGAATACCATTTCGCTGACATTTTTCAGTTTAGTAAGAACTGGGTTTTTAAAATAATCTTAAAAGTTAATTAGGGAAGCATAAATTTTATTAAAATTCATAAGCTTTATGGAGAAAAACAGGAAATAAAGTGAAAATATTTAGCAGCAATCGCTACCCATGAGACTGTCAGGCAGCCCCATGGACAGGAGGGAAGAAGGGGCAAGCATGCACATGTTTTGATAATGAAGATCACAGTCAGAGAGAGCAAACACGAGAGTGGATAGGATGTGCCGGGCCACTCCCAGAAACACAGGGCAGGTCATGGTGGCTACTCGAGGGACCTTTTGCCTCGCCATGAGACCATGACTAACATAAATGAAAACCTACAGGCTGAAGCTACTGTTGAGAACTCAGCAGTGCAAGGTAGCGCATGGGATACCGAGAGCTTAAAACCATGTTGTCTTGAATCAAGGCGCTCATTACTAACAAAGGCAAAGAGAAGTTGTCAGAGCAACATAGTGACACAGTTTCAATTTGATAGACCCAGTAGCATACCCCAAATGGTGGAAAATTTTGTCACTAGTGTGGTAAAAGACCCAGAAGATCCAAGAAGAACAATTGAAACATGGGAAGAAAGGAAGATTTGCTGTTCTAGAGGATGACAAAATATGTTCTGTGTCCTGAGAGTGAGGGGACGAGCTCATGGGGGGACAGATCATGCAAGGAGCGCGCAGTCCAGAGCTTGGGCAGATTCGCCTGCCCACTGACTGCAGTTGCCGAGAATCACCTGCAAGGCTTGTAAGAGGGAGTCGCTGAGTCCGAGGACAACACTTCACAAATAAAGTATACTACTGTAGGGCTTAGGAAACGACTGCTGCGGAAAGGGCTTCTGTGGTTCAGGAGATGAGAGAAGCGCTGAGAAATGTGAAGGATGAGAAGCTGAGGTAGCAGGTCCACCGACCCTTCCTCAACAGGAGATGTGATGAAACGTGAGACGGGGAGGAGAAACAGCATTTCTGGGACTGCCTGGAGGCAGGTTGGATATGGTTTCTTGGGTTATTTTTGTTCTACTTTGGTTAAAAGACGTTGAAGAACTCAAAAAGGAGAAAATATGACCACATGTGTCCATCAACTGAGGAGAGACTCGCGAAACAGCAGGACGTGAGCACGTCGAGTTCTGCTCAGCCCCATCACAGAGTGAAATCCTGCTGTGGGCAGCAAATTGCCAAGGCCTGGAAGTCACGGTGCTAAGCAAAGGAATCGGGCACAGAGAGAACCGCATGACCTCACTTGCTTGCGGAGTCCCAAAGGGCTGATTTCATCCACGCCAAGGCTAGGTGACCTGGGTTACCAACACCAGTGAGAGTAGTGTAGGGGTGGGGCAGGGAGAGGTTAATCAATGGGACCTGAGTTACAGCCAGCGAAGAGCAAGAAGTTCTCTTGTGCTATTCTTAGAAGAGAGACTGTACCTAAGAATTATGTGCTGTATATCTCAAAAAGCTAAATGAGAGTGTTTTGAACGTTCCCACCACACAAAAATGATAAATGTCTGAAAGGACAGAAAGAGTTAATCAAATTGAAATATTGCACAATGCATACATGTACCAAAAATATCCCATTATCCCACTAACGGGAACGAATTTTATACTTTTATATATCAGTTAAAAGATAATATTTTTAAAATTAAAAAAAATTCAAGATTGCATTCACTTTTCACTGAACATTTGATTGAGTAAAATGGTGAAATACAGATGTGGAAGCCATCTGGTGCAGTAGGGGAAAAAACCCTTCAAAACTGTGATTGAAAGGATCATTAATAAATGAACAAAATGGAAATGGATTCATTACTATTAATTTATGTTTAACTCCACATGAAAAACTGGCAGATTTCAGATCTCATTAATATTATTGAAACTGCTTTAAAAAGAAAAGGAAATCAGTTTCTTAGGAAATATTAGAAGACAGAGTTCACTCAATAAAGAAGCAGGCTAGATTAATGTGTTCAATTTACTCAATAAATTCATTCAACCACTCAATATAATGAATTGGTCCTGCATTATATAAAGGTGGAATTAGGTCTCTCTGCACTTCAGACATTTATACTCTTGATGGGATAATGGCACTGTGAATCAATTCTTTCCATTCATCTGTCTATTAGAAAACTTCCACAACGGTATAGCCTTTGTAAATCAGATTTTTTTTTTGAAGCGTTGGTCTATCAGTCATTAAAATTTGCACATAATTTTGAAATGTGGAATACCTCAAATCCTCATGGATGATTATTACCTGATAGTTGAGCATACGCTTAATATAAAAACATAGTAGATATTTTAGTACAATAAAGAGAGATTTGGTGAAAAGGAAAATAAAAGTTTTAAGATAAACATTATTTTCTCTTGGACCAGGGAGATAGCTTAGTGGAATAAGTACTTGCCTGGCAAACACAAGGTCCTGAGTTCGATCCCTGGTACCACGAAAAAAATCACATTGTTTTCTCTCACATTTGCAAAAAGCCTACCGTGTTGATATCCATAGGAATAAACCAAAACCAAAATAACAGACTCTAATATTCAAAAACTAGCATATTTGTTAATGTCAATTTAGTGATGATTATACACAAACTTTCATCCAATATTTGTCTAAAATAAGCATAAAGTTGACTTAATGCATTTATTGAAAGGACTGAAATCTCTTGGTTACAGTAACAGTCAAAAGAAGAATTATATGAAAATAGATTTTGATGACTAATATTGTTATTGAATACAAATTTCATTACTGAATAGATGAAAAAATAGATTTTATTTAGAAAAACATTCATTTTGCAAATACTTCATGGAGCTAACATTAAGAGTGAGCCTCTTCATTCTCTTGGTATCGCTTGCTGTGCAAAAGCTTTTTAGAGTTCCCAGTTGTTTGTATTTCATGATAGCTCCTGTGCTATTGGGGTTTTGTTCATAAAATCTTCACTTACACAAATGTCTGCAAGAGTTCTGCCTATTGTACATACCAGCAAGTATGATGTTTCTGTTCTAATATTTGAATTCCAATGTATCTCGATTTTAGTTTAGTACATGGTAAAAGATATGGCTCTAGTTTTAATCTTCAGCATGTGGAAAGCCAGTTTTTCCAACATCACATATAAAGAGGCTATTTTTCTTCTAGTGAGGGTGTTTGACGCCTTTGTCACAGATAAAATGGCTCAGTGCCTCTGGAGTTGTTACTGAATCTCCTAATCTGTTTCATTGATCCTCAGGTCTGTTTTATTGCCTGCACCATGCTATGTTTTGACTTTTATTTGTGTTTTTGTTTTGGGGTTGTCTTGGTTACTTTTTACTTGCTGCTGGGACAAAATACCTGACACTGAAAATTAAGGCAAGAGAGGGCCAGGGAGATAACTCAGTGAATACACACTTGCCTGGCAAGCATAAGGTCCTGAGTTCAATCCCCGATAGTGAAAAAAACCCAAAATTAAGGAAAGAAAGGTTATTTAACTCACAATTAGCAGAAGTTCCAGTCCATACTCAGCTGGCTCCAAGGCAGAGGGGCACATCCCAGAGGGCAGCAGTGCAGGGCAGCGGAAAACTACAAAGAGCGGAAGGAGAAGCAGCAGCTGAGGCATTAGCAAGCCTCTCTTCCTTCCATGCTGACTGCAGAGACCCAAGATCCTCCCAGGAAGTGGCACTCAGAATCCTTCCTCGCTCCCTTTTATATCCTTTTTGTGCTGAGTTACTCTGGGGTGGGGTCTCCACTCCCTGAGCCTATCTAGCCAAGCTTCCAACTTCACAAGTTGACACAATGTATCGGCCACCAGAGGGGGGTTTTATCTCTAGCTTTGTATTATAATTTCAAGTCAGGGATTGTGATGTCCCCTGCCTTGCCTTTGTTGCTGAGAACTGCCTTTGCTATTCTGGGTCTCTGGGTTCCAAATGAATCTTAGGACTGTTTTCTCTAGTTCTGTGAGATATGCGATTGTTAATTTGAGCACACTCTGTTTTCCTGATGTGGGTACTCATTGCTGTAGACATCCCGTGTAGAACTGCTTTCGTTGTGAATGAACAAGCCACAGTGTGGGAACATTTTTTTGTCTGCTGCTCCTGCTAGGACTACTATCTAAAATATATAAGAACTCAAGTAAATCAGATTATTCCCAAATTTAAAGACTGAATCCCAAAGTAGGCATCTGAGATAAATAAATACATTAGAGTTCTTCTCAGATGAAGAAGCAGCAGCATTAAATAAATATATGTAAAAATGTTCAACGTCATTGGTCATTTGAGAAATGCAAATTAAAACAAAGCTGAGATTCCATCTCATCCCAGAAAAAAATGACTATTATCAAGAAATCAATGCCAGCCATGCTGTGAGATAAAAGAAACCCTTCTCAGACCAGTGAGATACCTCAGAGGACTAAGTGCCTGCTTTGGCAAGTGCAGGGACCAGGGTTCAATCTCCAGTCTGACACAGCAACTGAGTCAAGGCATGGTGGGGCATGCACTGGGGAGGCTGAAAACAGGAGGATGACTCTAAGTCTGAGCTGCATAGTGAGACCATGTACCAAATACATAAACGAAAAGAAAAGAAAAAGAATAAGAGAAAAGAAGCCCTTCTCTGCTGTTGGTGGGAATGTAAACTGGTGAAACCACTGTGGAAATCAGTGTGGAGATTCATCAAACAACAAGTTCTAGATGTCCCGTTCCACCCAGCTCTTCTTCTGCTTGGTGTCTTTTTACAAGAACTAAATACATCATACCACAGTGATGTATGTACAATCCATGTTTATAGCAGACTGTAATAAGCAAATATTGGACTCAGTCCAAATTCAAATCAACCGATGAATGGATTAAGATTTTTTAATACAATGGAGTGCTACTCTTCTATAAAGAATACGTTTGAATGATTTCTAGCTAAACGGATGAAAATTGAGGCCATAATCATTAAGTGAAATAAACAAGATACACATG
Organism: Octodon degus; assembly: GCF_000260255.1. Lineage (NCBI taxonomy): Eukaryota > Metazoa > Chordata > Mammalia > Rodentia > Octodontidae > Octodon > Octodon degus. The sequence goes on along the minus strand of NW_004524584.1, from coordinate 29,747,511 downwards.
TATGAATATCACAGTGTTTCTATGGTATGAGAAGCCAAGAGTGTAAATAAAGACCAAAATGTATAGTAGATATTATGAAATGGGAAGTAGGAGTATGGAAAGGAAGGAGGAGAAAAGAAAAAATGAGGGGAAAAGAAGTTAAAAATGGAAAGAAAGCCTTTATAAATAAGGAGAGAAAATGGGATCGGAGGGAGGGTTGGACAATGGGAAAAAAGAAAGGATCCAGTTTTTCCATGTACAGGTACAAAGCCCCTATAATGAATGTCATCATCGTGTATGCCTACAATGTACCAATAAATTCAATCAACTTCAAAAAAGAGTCAATTTAAGAATGTCAAGAGAAGAAATGATACAGCAAGAATTCTATTGCGCTTAAAATAGACTTGAAATGCATAGGAGCATTTCTAATAGAACTTTGTATAAGTATATAAGAATAAAAGGAGACTTTATGAAAACTTCAGAAATATCAAAAGGTGATAAAACACATAGCTCAATACACGGTTCAATCAATAACTTACTACTTTAGTGCTTACACTAGTGGGCTGATTTCATAATTGTAGCTTAAACTAGAGCTAATAATCAGAACGCTTCAATTCTAGCAAAGCAGCGTGTCTGTTTGCCCCTGAGTGTAACTGCAACTTCATAAATGATAAATTGTAGATGGCTGTGCCTCTCATGACCCAAGGGTGAGTCCTTTAAGCTTGTTGATTCACAGCTCTTCTTCTTTTTTTTTTAAAAAAAAGGTTATGTTACCAAAAATACTTTCATAAGCAATGAAGACAATGAAGACTAAAAGTTTTAGATATTGCTGAGAGTGGATCTCAGTTGGACAGAACTTATCAAGTATAAGGAGGCTTCAAGTTTGATCCCCAGTGCAGCATGCAAAAATAAAATAAAATGTTTGGAGATTCCATAAAGATTCAAACATGTAGGAATAATACTAACTATTCTCGGTAAGGTGTTGAAAACATATTCAATTCCCAAGTCACCCTAAGCTATCGGTAACAGCCGAAATGTAATCTTTCAAATTCCAAAAGAACTATGCAAAGCAAAATAATATCCCAACACATCAAAGCAATGTCCAAAATCATCTTTTGTCAAGATCAATAATATAATTAAGATATAGAAAGTATTCCAAATAGAAATAATGTTTAAGTAGGGAAGAGCCAAATGCAACAGAGCCAGCTTCAGAGCTCATTGAGAAGCAAAAGCCCAAGTAGGTCGCTTTGGTAAGGACATAGCACCACATTCAGATGCTTCAATCTTAATCCCTAGTGAGACAGCATCAGGAGAGAACCTTTTCATCATATTCCCTTCCCAAAGTAATTCCACTAGGGATGACACTTGCAGCACATGAGCACTGGGGGAGTGGGTTTGTTACTTCTGCAGAAAATGTGGTACGGAATCCAGCTCAGCCTCCAATCTGTTTCTCTCTCTCTCTCTCTCTCTCTCTCTCTCTCTCTCTCTCTCTCTCTCTCTCTCTCTCCTCTGTCTAGATTACTTTTCTCTCATTGCTTCATTGCTGAGACAAAAATATGCAACACTGAAAATTAAGGAAGGAAAGGTTTATTTAGCCATAGCTGTGGAGGGTCCAGTCGATACTTGGCTGGCTCCAAGGCAGGGTGGCACACGGCAGAAGGAAGCAGTTCATGGAAGCAAAAACCAGCAAAACAGTAAGAGCAAAAAGAGCGCAGCAGGGAGCAAGCCCCTTCTCTCCCTTATATTGTATGCAGGCTACCTGCCTCACTCATACCCAGAATCCAAACACTGGACCTTGGTCTACAGACATCACTCAGTGGTCTGTGCTCCTGCCTAGGCAAGTGCAAGGACCCGGGTCTGATCCCCAGTACCATATGCATGCTGGCCTTGCCCTGGGCACACAGCTAGCCACCAAGCCAGGGAATGCGGACGCACATCTGTAATCCCAATCCTGGAGGCGGGGGGGGGGTGCTGAAAAGGAGGATAACTACGAGTCTGAGTTGTGTAGTGAGACTCTGTACCAAATACATACATATGTACATACATACATACAATAAAACTCCAAGGAACATCCAGACATGAGCCATGACGCTCTTTCCTTCTCCCTCTTCTCCCATCCATCCACAGTGAGAGAACAGAGGAGCATCCTAGGGTGTCGACACCTACACATTGGACATCTTAGTATCCAAAACTGTGAGAAATAAATTGTCTCTACAAATTACCTAGTCTGTGCTATTCTGTTATAATAAGGAAAAGTAAATTAATACAGGCCCTGTATACTTTGTGGAAAATACAAAGCGGGCAGGAGACCTAGGAATGATAATCTACAGGCAAAATCAGGCCAAGAAATGAGGAAGCCCATCCTAAGTGCAGGACTATGACACCCCTTCTGAGACCTGGCTGGCTCCGGTGAGTAATCCGCGTGGTGGTGGCAGCTTTGCGCAGGTGCGCTCAGCCTCCGTCCTGTGGCGGTTTCCCAGCTCCCACCAGCCCAGCTCCCACGCCCTGTGAAGCTCTTTCCCAAGGTCCCTCGCATGTGGAGGATCCCTTGCTTGCCTGCATGGAGAATCAAGGGAGATCCCTAACCGAGGAGCACGTCCTACATAGGGGACAGGCCCACGTGCCTGCTAAGGAGGGACACCTGAGATGCGCTGATTCTCAGGTGTCGCGAGCCTGCTTGGCTTCCTTCCCTTTCCTTCTTGCCAGATTCTCTTGGGAGCAGTTTTGATGTTTTCCTTTCTAGAAAATCCAAGTAAAACAACTAGCTTCTGAGAAATTGAAAGAAAGACGTGAACATTAATAAATTCATAGGTGGAAACAGCCTCCCCAGGGGCAAAGGCTGAGCAGAGTCAGACGAGGAGCGCTCTCCAGAGACTGGGTGCTGATGGCCAAGGCGAAGCGGGGAGAAGTGGGAAGCCCTGTGGAGCCAGTAGAGACCCGCGGACTGCGTTCACCCATTCCTGAGGATCACAACTTGAATTGCGAACTGCATTTGACTGCAGTACTCAGGCTTGCCCAGCGCGATCTGCTGCTTCAGGAGAGGTGGCTTTGCTGTTCAGAGTCTCAGACCCGAGACTTCTTGAAGCAAGGGCACAAAAACCTGGCCACCGACCCCATCTTGAGACAACTGTGAAAGGTCCCTCTGTGGGGACAGCTTAGGCTGTCCCTGCACCCAACCACAGCTTTTTTTGTCTACTGTCACCAGCCTCTCCTTCTTCGAGTTCTTTTCACAAATGTCCCCCAGAGGGTCACCTTCATAAATATGCTGCTGGCTGCGCCTTACCCCAGAGTCTAGTGGAGGCGCTTAACCTGCACACAGCCGCTCCAAGCTTCTTTCTCCACTGCACAACTCTGTCATTTTTGACAAAGGATAACGAGGGAAAAACATGATCGAACCAATATTTTATGAAAAGGAAATAGTTTCAGCAGGTAAAAATTGTTCTGTGTGAAACAGGTATAAATCAGAAGAAAAAGGTAACCATAAAAATCCTCAAATATGGGCCAGGGAGATGGCTCAGTAGAATAAGTGCTTGCCTGGCAAGCACAAGGGTCTGAGTTCAATCCCCAGTTCCACCAAAAAAAAAAAAAAATCCTCAAATAATATTTTGTATGGTTGAAATATATAAAACTCTTTGTGTTAAAATAGGTGTTAAAATGAGAATGGGAAGAAAAGGAAGACATAAAGAAAGGGATAAATGTTAAGTAACACAAACACTCTTAGAAATAGTAATAAAATGCAAAGATCAATGAAGAAAGCCATACAATATAAAAAATAATACCAATAAATTGAGGGCCAGGGAGATGGCTCAGTAGAATAAGTGCTTCCCTGGCAAGTGCAAGGGCCTGAGTTCAATCCCCAGTTCTGGAAAAAAAAAAAATAGACTGAGAGGAGGATATTTAGGGAAAGATATCAAATTAAAAAACAAAATGAGTCATTAATCAATACTAAGACACAAGTAGAAACTACATCACATTCAGAGATTCCACTGAGGAAAAATAAAATTATAAATCAAAATATGTATTTAAACTTACATAAATACAGAAAATAAATGAGGACTTGAAGCTCTGTCTAGAAGATGCCTGTAGTTTTTTGAGGAAACTAACCTGTAGCGGTCATCTTGGTGCTTAGGACTAGAATGTGGATAGGACAGCACAACAACAGCCAAAATGCCCAGGGCCTGCAGAGCAATAATACATCATGTATCAAAAGCCAAATCAGAAAGTAGATTAAAGGAAGAGTAAAGGAAAATCACTTTTACATCTAGCCTTCAAAAAAAATGAAATGAAAAATAAGAATTAAATAAAGGCAACTTGCAATGAAATTAAAACTGAAAGTATAAAAGTGGAAGTATGAACATTACACCCAACAAAACTGTATTTCCAGGATTGCTATCCCAGATAAAGAGTTTTAAAAACAGAATGAATCTCATCATCTCAAACCCTTGCATAGTTTAAGAGTTCTGCTAGAAAACTATTACTGAAGTGTTGGAGAGGAAACTTTGGCTGAAAAAGAAACTAATAATAAGCAACTCACATATTTAACAACAGATGTAACATTAAAACTATGAGCTAGGGTTGGTGAGATAGCTCAGCAGCCTGCTTAGGCAAGCACAAGGACTGGGGTTCGATCCCCAGCACCACAAGCTGTGCCAGCCTCACGCCGGGCGTCCTGAGCCAGCCACTGAGACCAGGCGTGGTGGCGTGTGCCTGTAATCCCAGTGCATGGGAGGCTGAAAACAGGAGTATCACTACAAGTCTGAGCTGTGTAGTGAGACCCTGTAGGTCCTGTACTTAATACAATTTAAAAAAAGAAAGGAAAAAAAGTGGCAGAGATTCATTACCTAGAGCATTGTGAACAGAATATCAGATAAAGCTGGAAAAATATACAGGGTAAGACCGATCAGTTTGGGACTCAGAGCATTATACAAGGTCTTAATAGAAAGATGACCACATAACTAAGCCTTCAGGAAATCAATCAGAATGCCCCCAAAAGTTGGAGCTGAGACATAAAGAGGCGATAAGCAGAAATAATGCAGTGTGCATTTGTGCACACACATACAGAACAACGCGCTTCATTTCTTTCCAACACAATAATCTCACTATACATTATCATTGAGATATATTCTGTTAACTCTGAAACTATGTTAAACTAGGTCATTGTTGTAACATTGCTTTCGTAACTCTAGACCTATTCCACACATGTTTTATAAATTGTCTGATGTTGAACAGACAAGGAATTACTAGTATTTGGGGAATTAAAGCGATTATTGTGGGAACAATAATGATCAATGTGGAATGCAGAGAAGTTGTTGTTGAGTTGACTGAAAATATGACCATGAACTCTATAATTTTTAGATACTGCTGGTCTAGATTGGTTCACTGAAACGATGACAAGGCCATGACAGCCCAGTGGCCAAGGCCCCTGCTCCCCAGAGGGGGCTGAAACACGACCCCCCACTGAGATCAGAACAAGTGCCATCAGAGAAATCGCAGAATCCAGATGGAGGGTAGAGAACGCACGTAAGGCCAGAAGTACACTTTGTCGGAAAATAAAGAAATAAACATACAGAAAATGGTGCGGACATTTCACAGGGTCACAAGTTTGCACTTCTTTAGTACTTAAGGAACCTGAATGATGTTTTTAATCTATTTGTTTTTCACATATGTTTTCTTTTGAAAAGTATTTATTCATTTGCTTTGCCTTTTTTTAATTTTTATTTTTATTTTTGTACTTAGTACAAGGTCTCCAGGGTTTCATTACACAGATCACAGATCACACTTCTAGTGATCCTCCTGCTTTCAGCTTCCCAAGTGCTGGGATTACAGGTGTGCGCCCCCATGCCCAGTCTCAGTCACAGTCTCAGCTTGTCCCGGGGGGCCAGAATGGCACAGCAGGCCAGGGATGGAATCTCCGACCCCTGAGTCTGCCTAAGCAGGCGCTTTGATCTGCTGAGCTATCTGGCCATCCCTTGATTTGCCCATTTTTTGATTGGGTCTTTAATTGAAGAGATCTTAAAATATTTTTTCTTAGTTCCTTATATATTCTAGATATTAGGCCTCTATCACAATAGCTGGCCCAAAGCTTTCCTCATTCTACTGGCTGCCTCTTTACTCTTTTTTTTTCCTTTGTTCCACTGAAGGTTTTGATTTAATATCTCCTTTGTTAATTCTTGGTGTTATTTCTTGTGCTTTTAAAGTTCTGTTCAGGAAGTCGTGGGCTATACTTATGGATTCAAGTGTTTCTCCTATGCTATCAGGGCAGGGCTTCTATTTTTATATCTAGTTGAGGGATTTTTTAATTAATTTTGGTTGAAGTTTAGTCATAAATGGTATTATGGAGAACCAAAAAAACAAGAATGCTGGCAAGGATGAGCAGGAGAAGGGACTTTTCTACATTGGTAGTAGCAATTAAAACTAGCACAATCACTATAAAAGCCAATATGGAGATTCCTCAAAAAACAGAAATGGAAATTCATTTGACTCAGATATACCTTTCCTGAGTACTAGCCTGAAAGAATTATGCTTGTGAAACTAGTAATGCATGCCTTCCATGTTCACACTAGTGCAGTTCACACCAGCTAAGCTACGGAGGCAGCCTCGGCACCCATCAGTAGATGAGTGGACAAAGAAAATGTACACAGTGGAATTTTCTCAGCCATAAAGAAAAATGACTTCACATCATTAGTAGGATGATGGATGATTGTTGAGACCATACGGTCACATAAAATGTATCAGAGACAAAACACTAAAACACAGCATGATTTCTTTTGTATGGGCAACCCAATTACCAATATGTTAAAGAGAAAAATAAAGAAGGGATGCACTTCTTCGTTATCATTGAAAGCCCAGCTGATAGCTTACTTCAGGAGAGTCGGTTGACCATGAACACATCCAAAACTGTTTTTGTCCTCTTCCCATAACCTGTGGAAATGCCAGCTGGTACCACAAAAGAAACTTTACAGAGCTGAATATTTATAAAGACATCATTCAGTGATATTGTCCTGAGCCAGGCCAACGGAATGGCGAGTTCTTATGAGAGGCCGGAAGGAAAGTCAGTGTTAGAGACAGGGAAACATGCTTTGACATGTGATCATAATAAAGCAAAAGCTTAAATGAAACACGAAAAGTTATTACAGTAGAAGATATATGTCCATCAATTCTCCTCAAAATAACTCCCCATTCCTTCAGAGGCAGTCGTCACCCACTGCTCCTGCTACTTTCTGGGGCAGTTGTGTCCTTCTATTCTCATGAGGGTCTAGAGCCGCTCTGCCCTGGCTCTCTCATTTCCTGAATCAGTTCAAAATGTTGGCCCGTCATGGTCATTTTGACTTGGGAGAAGAGCCACAAGGCTGGCAGTGCCAGGCCCAGTGAATAAAGGAGACAAGGACGCTATTAACTTTGTCAGCTATCCTTTCCTTCAGCTGACAACGAGCAGCGACATTCTCTGTATTCTTTATCACACCCGGCAAAGACACTCACAGAGGACTTCCAGAACTGACTCAGAAAGTGGGAAGAAGGATGGCACTAAGTGTGCTTGCTACTGTGTCTGTCTTTTGATTTTTAAAAAAAATTTCAAAATGTAAACTTTCACTGTATATTTTGATAAAACCACATTTTGGTTTTATTTTAAAGAGAAGAAAAAAAATAAAGAATAAAAACAATGGTATAAAATTTCAAAACAAGACTGTAGGAGAGCAACCATGCTTAATACAACATACATTGTTATCTTTAAAGTATTTGCTTATAATTCAGGCTATAGGCATGACAATCTGAGAAAGCAATATAGGCACGTACCACATGTACTGCTGCCTTCGAAGACAGGTTGCTTTTTAGGCTTAATATGTAAAATATTTCAGGGAGTTGATTGTTGCCCAGTAGGAAGCATTATAGAAATAATATCTATTTGAAGACACATTACTGTCATCTACTAATGTAAAGAGTTTTATGTCCTCCTTTCCTTTCTGCCTGCCTTTTTATTTAGTGAGTGTCTAAAAATACAATAGGCTACAGATATTCCTTATTTTACAACCTTGTCATGCTCCTGTGACTACATCATTGACCAATGGGTCTCTAAGAGAGGAAGTGTACACAGTACATAAATTACAATATTCAGAAAAAAGAAAGTGCAAAGGAAAGTCCGACTATGCTTTTGTTTGCATAACCCTTGCATGCATTACTGCAATGTATAACAACATAAAATCAGCAAAAATGACACCACCATATAAACAGGGTGTAGTGTACAGAAAAGTCATTGAGCTTCTACAAACAAAATACACACAAAATGAAGAATGATGGGTCATCCGTCAAGACAGTGTGCTTTGGTCCTAAGTCTGAAGTCACTAAACAGGTGTGTCAAAGGAGACATGTCTGTGATATTAGCTTCCCTTGTGGGAGTATTTTGCCCATTTTAGGTTCTTGCCTTTCCACAAAAAACTTGCAAGAAGCATACCGAGTCTTCAGAAACAGAAATTAGAATAATAATGACATACTAATTTGGGGGGAATCAACACTTTAAATTACTACTTCTGTGCGTGAAAATAATGTATCTACTAACATACTTGGGGACCTTTAACTTCCTGTAGCAATAATTTGTAATTTTCAGTGCCTGAGCCTTCCATATGATTAAGGTTAGCTTTACACGTGTGTTGTTCCTAAACTTCATACACAATTAATTACTACTGTAAGATAAACATGAATTTTTTCATGTGAAGATATTCATCTGTATTTTCACAAACTTATTTCTACATTTCACTGTCTTCTATTTTTTTCAAGTTTTAGTTCTGATAACTTTGCATTGCAAAGAATTTGTTCATTTATGTTTATTTATTTATTTATCTATCTATTTATTTGCTTTTTTGAGACAGGGGCTCATGAGGCAGCTCAGGCTGGCCTTGAGCTTATTTTTTCAATCTGGGCTGGTCTCAAATTTGCAATGATCCTCCTGGTTCAGCCTCCCAAGTGCTGGAACTATAGGCATGTGTCACCATAAACAGCCAAATTTGTCCATTTAATCAAAGTTTTCCATTTACTCATATAACATGTTTTCTTTTTATTGTATTTAGTACAGGGTCTCACTATGAAGATCGGACTCGTAGTGATTCTCCTGTTTTCAGTCTCCCAAATGCTGGGATTACAGGTGCACGCCACCACACCCAGTCTCAATCTTGTCTCAGCAGGGTGGGGCCAGCAAGGCACGCTGGGGATTGAACCCTGGCCCCTTCATTCTGCCTAAGCAGGAGCTTTAGTCTGCTGAGCTATCTGCCCTGCCCACTCATATAATATTTTATTTTATTTTATTTTTGTATTTTAGGGAAGGGTCTACAGGGTGTTCCGGGTCTCACTACTAAATCGGACTCATAGTGATCCGCCTGTTTACAGCCTCCCAAGAGCTGGCATTACAGGTGTGTGCCACCACGCCCAGTCTCAATTGCCATCTCAGAGCACTCTGGGGATGGGGCTAGCAGGGCAGGCTCTGGGATCAAACACCCGGCCCCTGAGCCTGCCTGCAAGCGCTTTAATCTGCTGAGCTATTTGGCCAGCGCCTCATATAATATTTTAATAATATTATTTTACTGTCTGTAGAGTAATAAGCAGCTTCTCAAATTCAGAACATGTGATACTATAATTTGTACCTTTTCCCTTTATTTTATGTGGAATATCAGTTACAATACTGACTGATAGTTCACATGATATTTTATTTATATTTCCTAATTATTTGCTCGCTTTCACTATTCATGTTTCAATTTTTAACTTTATTATGTCTTTCCTTCTATGTTTACTAATTTTACCACTTATATTCTCCTACAGTGGAAACACGAAATAACATATTTGTCATGCGACGAAAATGTAAAGCCATCAGTGTACACCACTGTTTTTATTAAAGGATCAAATTGTGTTTCATGTATTGGTCGTGTTTTCCAACTGGACCTCTCATTATTCTGAAGTGTAATTTTAATTGCTAGACATGTAATGTTCACCTAGAAATGTCACTATTTGATTTCTCATTTAATCCCTCTGTGTTTAGAAAACATACTCGGTATTCTTTATTTTGTAATATTGAAACGTGTTTTATAACCCACCATATGGAACATCTTGTGCCCATAAAAGAAAGAAATGTGAATTTATAGTTGTTTGTGTAGTGTTCTAATAATGCTAATTAGGTCAAGCTGGTTGTAATTGTTCTTATGTTCTATGCTTTTATTGATTTGTGGCATTATTCTCTAATTTACTCTGGGAATGATACAGTCTTCAATATACTTGCAAAATGTCTTTTTTTCCTCCATAACTTTGTGAAAGTAGTCTCCTCCACCTGCAGACACTGACCCACTGATGCATAGGCAGTGGTCACTGTAGGTTTTGCTGGGTGTGTCAGTATTTTAATCTTTATCAAATGTCCCCCCTACTCTCTAGTGCCATGGTAGGAATGAATGAGTCTCCTGCAAAACTCATCTTGAAACTCTGTCCCCACTTGGACAGGATTGAAGGTTGACTTTTGAGAGTGATTAACTCATGAAACTTTGTCCTCATGAATGGAATCAGTGTCCATAAAATGGCCTGGAATTGAGAGAAACACCCTCTGTAAGACGCAAAAACAGCCAATATTTTGACAGCTGATATCATCCCTGGTGGCACTTTGGTCCTTAACACTCCACCTACGAACCTGTGAAAAAATGAAGGTCTGTTGATTTTAAATTGCCTACCTGTGGTGCTTTGTTAAAGCTATACAAATAGACCAAGCCACTAGAAACACTTTGGGTAATTGTCTATTTTATCTGATGTCCTTGTCATCACTCAAATGATCTTTGTTTGTCACTTACATGCTACACCATTCAACATTTGATTACCTGCAGAATATCTGTGTTTATATATTGAAAGTGGATCTCTCATTCATTTATTCAGACAATTGGCCTGAAGTACTGTTATAAGCTGTATCTGCCACAATATTACTTTACTTTTATTTTCTTTGGCTTTTATTCTTGTATTGTATTTTTTCTGTTTGGTCTATAAGTAGACTTATGGTTATATTTGTGTTGTTCTAATTAACATTTAGCTAAAAATTCTCCAAGTTTTCTTTACAATGACTGCTCCTGGGGATAGAAGCACAAAGCCGTAACACATTCTGAAACTATTAAAGGCAAGCTGACAGATCTTTGACACTCTGTGTCAGTGCTTCTACTGTTATCACTGAGTCCCCAACATGAAGGCTTTCCCCAAGGCTAGCAGCCTGCAGCCCATGGCAGGCTTTACATTGGACTGCCTTCTTCATGGGAAGATCAGTGTTTCATCTTCACTGGAGTAAACACCTGTTACTAGCATGGATTTGCCTTCCCTGTGAGTAATGCTTTTATCAAAGCTGTTACCCACAGACACTCAGAATGCTTCATCCACCAACTACAGCGACACCCAGGTGGCATGACTTAGCAGAACTGGGACAAGGTTGTCCAAAGGAGCGTTCTGTGTATGCTTGGAAGGAGCATCATGCATATGGTATTGTGTCTCCTACAGCCAGGATCCATGAGTCCAGGAAGTAGGGGTGGAGGTGGCACTTTTACTTCCTGTCCCTGCAACCTCACACTCTGCTGGCCTACAAGTCTTAGGCCCAGAGGTGTGGTGAGTGAGCTCCTCCTGGCAGGCACAGCCATAAGTCCACTGAAGTGGAAGCTGAGATTTCCTTTGGTCATTATAGATTTCTCATGCCTCTAAGCCAAAAGGCTAGAAGGGAAGTTACAGTGTTGGTGGGGATATTACTTCTACTACTCCACAATAGAGGTAAGGAAGAAAATGTTTAGAGTACATGAGATCCACTAGAGTATCTCAGTTTATTACCATGGGCTGTTATTAAGATCAATAGGCAACTATAATAACTCATCATGTGGTCAAATAAATGATTGGCAAGTAGTTCAGAACCTTCAGGAATAGCAGTATGCATTACCCCACCAGATAAAGAACCAAAGCCTACTAAAGTGCTTGCTAGTGGCCAAGGGAATACAGAATGGATACCAGAAAAAGTGGTTATAAGGGCCAGCTATGGCCACCTAGCCAGAAAAAGGATTCTGCTTGTCATAAGTATTTATTTCCTATTTTGTTACTATTCTTTTGTGTGTGTGTGTGTGTGTGTGTGTGTGTGTGTGTGTGTGTGTGTGTGTGAGAGAGAGAGAGAGAGAGAGAGAGAGAACTTTATTTTCATTTCTGATAACATAACATCAATTGACATAATATTGATATTAAAAATTATCAAGTCAATATTACTTTTTTAACAAACAGATTATGAGCAGAATATATTTAGTGGGGGAAAGAAAGTGAGGGGAACAGGACAGGCACCTGAGTATGTTGTGCCCTAAGTCTATATTATGTTTAAGTCATGGAGTGCATGGAGAAGGATCGCCCAAAGAAAAGCAATGCAGCGTGTTCTCTTGTTGTTCTTCTCCAGTTCTGCCCTTATGCTCCCAGCAACAATCCGCAGGTGGGCCTCCCACACCCAGCACCACACTATTTCAGTTCAGCTGGTGGTACAAGTTGACTACCAGTTGTCACCTACCACAGTCCAGCCCCTGGCTCAACTTGATAACCGTTTTCTTAAGCAGTAGTCTCTTGAGGCAAGTTTGTGAAAGTTAACGTGTCTTGGTCTATTCAAATTTATATTAATTGAACAATTATGTGTGTACAATTGTTATTGCTCTCATTTCTGCACCATAAACAAAATATTCAAAAGGTGACCAAAATTCAAGGTTAAAACACAATAATTAACCTGCTTACAAACACACATCTAAAGACATTAAAAACATATTAAAAGAACTATTACAATCACAGTTCTTGCTTCCCATTAACTTTTAACAATGGATGGCAAGACCAAAACACAGGGATCTCCTGCTAATCCAATACACTCTTATCTTCCATTCAAGGACTTCCATTTATCCCTCTACTGTCCTGCTCTTGGAGCCCTGTTGTCCTCTACTTCGTCCCTGCAACCCGAAGCTCCATTATAGCTTCCCTCTGGTCAAATGCTTCCTATCACTTTACTGGCCCTCCATTCTTCATTTCCAACACAGATCTGGCCAAAAGCTCTCAACAGTAACTATGCCACCTTCCCAAAGGTGGACTGCATTGAAATTTGTCTTTTTTCACCCAGGCAATATCTTGAAACATGAGCAAGATGCAGACCAATTTCCTGCCAACACACAATATGCTACCTGGGTGCAGCAGCCAAGCCAGTCCTTCTCAGTAGAGGCCTCCTGAGCCTCCTCCTAATCAGAAGCATTTCCATCAGTCCTCTGATTTTCCAGGCTCCAACCTGAGCCTCCAATAGGGCGTGTGGCACACAGGGGCTGCCTCTTTGGCCACTCTCTCAAAACTTTCCAAATTCATTCCCAAGGCTCTTAATCCCCCTGGTCAGATAATCAGCAATGATTCCACCCCCATGATACCTATTTTATCTTGGTTACCTTTCTCTTGTTGCTGATACAAAATACCCAGCATCCAGAATTAAGAAAGGAAATATTGACGTAGCTCACAGTTTGTGAGGGTTTCAGTCCTTACTCAGCTGGCTCCAAGAGAGAGTGGCACATGGCAGAGGGCAGCTGTTGATGGCAGCAGCAGACAGCAAAAGCAGCAAGAGCAAAAAGGGAGGAGCAGCAGAGAGCAGGCCTCTTTCCCTCCGTTAGGTTGTGACCAGGCTTCACACCCCAGGGCAGGTGTAGCACTCACACCCGAAGTCCCAGCACTGGGTCAGTCACAAAATAGAAGCCCACCCCATGACTGTGTGAGGCTGCGAGGGACATCTAGAAGCAGATGTTCACAATAACCTGTGGTGACATACAAACGGGTCCAAAAGTTTGGGAAATTTGGGACCATTATTTCTTCATTTTTTTCTGCACATTTTAGACTTCAGTTACATATACAGTAGGCTCTTTGATAGAATTCTTGCACCTTGGGGGCTGGGGAGATGGCTCAGTGGAATAAGCACTTCCCTGGCAAGTGCAAGGACCTGAGTTCAATACCCGGTTCCACAAAAAAAAAAAAAAAAATAGAATTCTTGCACCTCTAGTTTTTGTTTTCAAACATTATTTTAAGTTTTGTTGATTACTTGTGGTTTGTATTCAAGTTCACTCAATTTTTTCCACTCTTATCAACTTTCAACTGTCAAACCTATCCAATTAAATTTATTTAGATTTATATTTTGCAGGGTATTTTGTGACAATTTTACATTTTCCACATGTAACACTCATATCAGAACATTTCCATATTTTTAAATTAAAAAATGCTTGCCACATCTCTCCCTTTCGCATGGTCTTGCCTGAAACTTCAAAGATCTTGCCTTTTAGGGAATCATAAAATACGTGACAAGTCACTGTGCATCACGCTTAGGCCGGGACGATGCAGAAAGCAAGAACTGTTACTTCTGTCTCGGAGCTTTGGTGTCCATCATCCAAAGCCCATTGGCCCGCACTTCCCAGCCTCTCTTCATTCCGATGCTCCACTTAGGTGGACACTTGGTGCTCCCACGTAGGAGAGCATGTTCTTTGTTTTTCTTTAAGAGCTGATGCATTTCACTTAGCATGAGGCACTCTTGTTCCAGGAAGTTTTTCTACAGATGATACATCTTAGTTACTCTTCTCTTGCTGCTGGGAAAGAAATCTCGACACCTGAAAGAAGGAAGGAAATGTTCATTTAGCTCAGCTGCCCGAGGTTTCAGTCCATACTCATCCCAGTTCAAGGCAGCCTGGCACGTGGCAGAGGGCAGCAGTGCATGGTGGCCAAAAACAGAGAGCGGGCAAAAGGAGTAGCAGCAGCAACAGTGTCTGCAGAGAGCAAGTCCACCTCCCTCCTATTGCTTTCAATCTATCCACCCCAGGCTGAGTGTAGCACACACACCCATAATCCCAGCAGTGCTCAGACCCATAATCCCAGCAATGCTCAGATCCATAATCCCAGCCTTGGATCACGAATCAATCACGGACTGTAGAACTGCGCCTCAATTACTGCATGAGGCTTTGGGGGGACAAATCCACACAAACCATAGTGGACACGTTGCCACTCTTCTAATGGAAATAATATTCCACTGAGTGTGGTAACTGCACATTTTTATCTATTCATCCACTCATGGATCTCTTGGCTTATTCCATATCTTGGTTATGGTAAATAGTGTAGCAATAAAGATAAGTATACACATTTCTTTCATGTATACTGATCTATATCTGGAAACGGGACAGCTGGACTATATGGCAGAATTTTTGAAAACCAAAAATATGCTCTATCATGTTTCCACTTTTCTTTTTTTATTTAAATATAAATTCTTTTTTTTTCTTTTTTTTCAGAACCAGGGATTGAACTCAGGCCCTCGTGCTAGACAGGCAAGCACTTATTCAACTGAGCTATCTCCCCAGCACTCCACTCTTCTGATTAGACTTTCTATTTCAAAAAAAATATGTAAAGCTAAATATTCTTTACAACTCTGAGATTTATCGTGGGTCTTAAAATCTTTATTTCAAAATTCCAACCTCTGAACCATGTTGACGTTTGTTGCATTTGTCTATCTTCTCAACTAGGAATACATTCCAATTTATTGATCCTCTTTATTTTAGGAAACGCATTTTAATGAAGAGTATGAGTTGTGTGGAAGATGGGTTATCTGATTTTGTTCTCTTTTCATTTTCAAGACATTTTACAACTCCTTAAATTATAAGGAATTCATAGAACTGAAAATTCTTCGTGGTCTGCTAAAAATTCAATTGCCTTCCTTCTATCTGTGGAGAGAAACAGTTCTTCTCCTACCTGAACATTCATTTCAGTATTCCTGAGATATTTTTAACCCATCATAGTATCTGTGTGGTCTAATACATTAATAAAATCAGGGGGCCGTGGAGATGGCTCAGAGGAATAAGCGCTTCCCTGGCAAAAAATCAAATCACCCTCATGATCATTTTTATGTCTGTGAGATTCACGTTTTTACGTTTTTGAGAAATTATCTTCCGATAGTATCTTAGATATTATGAGAATGGAGATTTAGAATCTCAGCAATTGTTATTATTTTCTACAAAAAGTATTTCTTTGGGGCTGGCTATGTAGCTTAGTGGACTGAGCACCTAGTTAGGCAAGCGCAGGGACCTGGGTTCGATCCCCGGGACCACATGCCACGCGGGGCCTGCCCCTGGGGCTCGGTGAGCCAGCCAGGGTCCAGGAGTGGCAGCGCACGCCCGTAATCCCAGCGCTGGAGACTGAAAGCAGGAGGATCACCACGAGTTCGAGATGCATAGTGAGACCCTGTACCAACTACATAACAAAAAAGAAAAAGAAATAACATGTTTCTTTTGTTGTTACCTGCAATCAACTAGGATGACCACAAAATGCAGATTGTCGGCCAGATGCGAGTCTGCTCCCCTCATGCATGCGTCAGGCCTCGAGCCAGAGATGCAGCCAGCCTGCGAGGGAAGAATCCGTCGCGGCCTTGAGAGGAGACGCC
>NW_004524584.1:29726788-29730283 GCF_000260255.1 Octodon degus | reverse complement strand
TCCCCACGGCCTGCGGCACCCCTCCGGGTCTGACCTTCTCGGGCACGTGCCCACCCGAGGGCAGTAAGGCCTGAAAAGACACGTAACTGCTCCTACAGCTAAGCGACGCACAGGTGAGTCTGTTCCGTCCTAGCAATGCCTTTCCATGTGTCCGGAACGTTCAAATTGCATGTCACTTGTGCACTCTCCTGGTACACACGCAGTCCAATATTTGAGAAGTCTAAGCCGCACAGGATAAGAAAACTGAGGATGTCTTGCGTACTCTCTGAACTGGCAGCAGAACAAAACAGGTACAGGAGGAAATAAACTGGGCAGAACGTGAACCACTTTTAAGCTGCTCATCACTGTCTTGTGAGAAAATAACCCCGCGATAATAGTGATTAAGGGTGGTTACAAACGACACCTTCACTTACAGAAACAGACTCGATTTCTCATGAACCGCGCCGCGGGATTCTGCGCTTTCGTTATTGGCCTTTCCAGAGCGCTCGTTTCCCCTCCGACTGCGTCTCCCCTCGGCCTCGCCTTCGAGGCTCCGCGCTCGCTCCCCAGCGGGACGCCGCGCTCATCACTCAGGGCGCCCCATTTCCATGATGTAAGGAAACGCAGCCCGTTTCCATGGCAACGCTCAGCATCTTGCAGCCCAGCCACAGTGATTACGGGCTCCAGCACTACACTCTTTCTTTCAGTTTTCAGAGGCTCCTTTTGTTCTCCCAGGCACTCCACATTCAGTATTTAATGTGCTCTGATTAAAGTTTCAGAGTTTAACCACTGCAGTGATGGGTTAAGTGCCCGTGCTTTAATCTGTATCTTTTCCTTTAATTGTATATTTCTGCATATACGAATGTTTCTCTGAGTCACAATAAACTGGGTATTTCTGATACTGAAAAAGCCCATTCATCAGCCTTCTATTAGAAGATTCATACATTTTTAAGATTTGACCTAAATTATAGATACATATTAGTTGGGTAAATTGTATTGTGAAGAAAAGTGTCATTTTGATAATGTCTTGATCAAAAATGCAAGTCATGACCTGAAATTATT
The DNA here is from genome assembly GCF_000260255.1 of Octodon degus. NCBI lineage: Eukaryota > Metazoa > Chordata > Mammalia > Rodentia > Octodontidae > Octodon > Octodon degus. The sequence goes on along the minus strand of NW_004524584.1, from coordinate 29,729,242 downwards.
ATATTATTAAGGACAAGAGTATCATTCTAACATGTACCACCTATGAACTATCGCTGTAAAGCATATTTATAAGATAAATTGCAATTAAATATCTAGATTGAAAGATTTAATGTTTATAGTTAAAAGCACTTATTCTGATTAAATTACACCTTTGTTGCTCGACAGATACACAAGCGTAAAGCCCTTTCTTTAGATAAATGACAGTTAGATAGATGATAGATACATACATAGACAGATACATAGATGATACATAGATAGATAGATAGATAGATAGATAGATAGATAGATAGATAGATAGACAGACACATAGATGTATAGATACATTTAGTTCCTGAAGATGCAGTCATTATGCGAGTTTTCAGCTCTCTTCCAGGCCACAAGTTAAAGTCCAAATTACAGGGATCTCTGGTTGCATCAAAACAATAGAACACATAGCCAGGATTTTATAGCAAGCAAATCATCCAACAGATAACGTAATAGGAGTTTTCTAGTTACTGAAAATTCATTTCGAATTTTTGAAATATTCAGATCAGTATTTTGCAAGTAGGCAAGCAGTCTATGAGAGGCAAACGTGTTAACCCTTTCCACACACAGAAGAGATTTTATTAGACAAAGCTGAGGAGAGCGATAGCTGCCCCTGATAAGGAATATCAAGCCAGAGCTTGTGATTCGCCCACTCCGATTCAATTAAATGTCACTTGGTCATTTGGGTTTCTATTTAAAGTCTAGACCTTATTATATGAATCAAATTATTTTCTTTCTCAAACTAACAATTAGATCCTAGTCTAAAATGCTATTTAAAATTCACTAGATAAGAAAAACAATTTGGCACAGTATTTTGCAGCATTGTGCATCTAAGGCTCCTTTGGACAACTGCTACTATATAAAGCAAGATATATGTATTTTTTCAAATATATATATATATATATATATATATATATATATATATAATTTTTTCAAAACTCATGAGTATGGTACATTAATCTCAGGTTTCCATTTATCAGTCCCCAAATCTGTACAGTATCAAGCAAATCTAAAGGACTGAACTCTATTCATAAAAGAAGTCTACAGATTTAACAAAAATAAAATGTATTCATCTTTCACATCATGCAGCCAAGCAACATGATTTTTAAGCTTAAGAGTATTAAGTATTACAAGTTTGGGGCTTTACTATAGAAATACACATTAGAAAATTCGTTGCCTTTTCAGATGGATTCTTTGTCTTTCTTCAGTTTTTATTTTTTATTAGTGTGTATTTGTATTAGGCACAGGTCATGCAGAGCCTGGCACAGCCGAGCACCCAGCACCTCTCAGTGCTCTCTGCACCCGCTTCCATCCCCGGCTCTTCCCTCCCTCCATCTCCCCATCCCCCTCTCATTTGCAATAGATCATCAAACCATAGTCATAATCCACTACTGTATACCTCACCCTGCATGCAACTTGGCTTCTCTCAATTTATTTGCATCATTTTCTAAATCTCTTTTTCAAAAATGAATTTGCTAGATACATTTCATCACTCCCCCCAAGTCCACAAGCAATACTTTTAATATATTGTCCTTATATTTTATTAGAAAATTCTAAGTCTTTGCAGCAAAGTGATGGTGACTGAGTGGCCCCATGGTGACCAGGTTTACACCTTGAGTAATCCTCTGCCTATTCAGTCTCTGCTTCTGGAAGGCCAACGCTAGAACTAGTGAGCCGCATGGCAAAAGGGAAGTAATAATGATTATGAGTTATAATGCTCATATTATAAGACCTTCCTTGTACCCAATCAATGAATCAACCAACATTCACACTATAGTCCTAATGATCTGAGTTTACTGTATGTGTCCATGAGCATACATCTCAGAGCAAGGGAGCACATATATTGAAGACAGAACATCTGACAGTAACACGCAGCAGAGCATGAGTTTTGAACAATAAAAATAAAGCAAAGCACGTAGCTGTACTTGGAACCTACAGATGAGGTAGCTCACATTGATGCAAATGTATTCCTATGGAGAAAGACAGCACAGCCTTTGAAGACAGCTGGCATGACCCATAACTGAGTTAACGAACATGGGGAAGGTGAGCCAGCCGAGGCAGTGTGCCAGTGAGCGTATCACATTACACAAATGTGATTTCAAATATCTAAACTTTTAAGGCAGCTTTCTTTTGAATGCCAAATGAAACAATCTATAATTTAAAATGCATTTTTAAAGAACTTAGCTAAACATTTTAATTAGTACTTTATAATTTACATAAAAATGTTCCACTCTTATGCTTATTATTCATTGCCAATTTAAATACTTTGTAAACTGTCATGTCAGATTTCAAGTTTAAAATATTATGAAGCAAAATTTGTAATATAATTCAGTAACGGAACTTAGGAAAAATGGGGTACACCGATGAATGTCCATTCTGTATCTGTGTATTCAAAGTGGTTGGGGTAGATATATAGTTGCATTGTCTTAA
>NW_004524584.1:29725480-29726393 GCF_000260255.1 Octodon degus | reverse complement strand
TTGAATTCCTATCATTTTGTTTAGTGAAATTTTGTATTGCTTCTAATGTTTTCTTTACTAGTTTTTACTCTTTCAAAAATAAAAAAGATTGAAAAGGAAAAAAAAATTTGTAATATAAATGTTTAGCTGTCTTGCAAGAATTGGATTTGACATTTCTTACATTTCAACAAATAATAAATAACATACTTCTTGAAAACATTAAAAGCAATAATTCTAATCACTTATTTCAAAGACATTATATCAAATCTCAAAGCTAGGTATGAAAAATAGTGTAATATGCCCAAGAAAAAAATCTGAATATGTGTTTGTGATTATGTAACAACTTCATTTTTGTGTTTTATGCAAGTTATGAATGTGTGCTATTTGCATCATATACTAAGTTAATAATGCATGTAAAGAAGTTCTAAATAAAGAAATTTTACTTCATAATGAGGAAAAATCTCCAGTTGACAAAAGTTACTAAAGTTCAAGTAGTTTCACATAGTGGTTTGTCCTAAGATATGTGTGAAAATTGATTTACTAATACTATATATTGCATCAGCTTAGCTTTATACTTTTTTTTAGAGATTTTGCAATTTAATAAATACAGTAACAGTCAGACACATTAGATGCAATGGTAAATCCCCTAGACATAATGCTTGGGAAATTTGCCTATCACCTATTTACCTTTAAAATAGATCCTGGACACTGTATAAATGAGCATCTGGAATACAAACTTGTAAATTCAACTGGTTATATATATTCAAGTTATTTAAAATGAAGACATCAAGTAAGTAGTATGTGGATTGTAGAGTTGAATTTCTAGTTTTGTTCTTCCATCTTTGTCTCTTCTTCTTCTTCTTCTTCTTCTTCTTCTTCTTCTTCTTCTTCTTCTTCTTCTTCTTCTTCTTCTTCTTCTTCTTCTTCTTCTTCT
>NW_004524584.1:29718308-29725255 GCF_000260255.1 Octodon degus | reverse complement strand
CCTTCCCCTTCTCCTTCTCCTTCTCCTTCTCCTTCTCCTTCTCCTCCTTCTCCTTCTCCTTCTCTTTCTTCTCTCGTAGTGATCCTCCTGTTTTCAGTCTCCCAACTGCTAGGATTACAGGCATGTGCCACCATGCCCAGTGTCCCTAGCCAGCTCAACATCTCTGGGGGTGGGGCCAGCACAGCATGTGCAGGGATTGAACCTCGGTCCCTGTGCTTACCTAAGCAGGGACTTAGATCACTGAGCTATCTCATCAGCCCCAGTGAATTTCATAAATATAAAAATTTGTGGTTTTGTAGTACCTCATCTAATAACATCTAAAATAAATTAAAGTATTTTTTTAAGAAAAGGATTTATTTATCTGGAGCATTTGTTATTTCTTTTGATTGATCCTAACATTACTACATTAATGTCAAATAACACGTTAAACAAGAAAAGTTATTTCCTAGGTAGAAAACATATTGCATGCCATCATTAAACTTTAGCTGATTTGAGCCAAAATTATGACATTTAATTGGATCCCCATAGAGCAGCTTTTCTATTTGGGAATCAGAAGTTCTTTCAAAGTTCGTGTTTCCGAACATTTCACTGAAGGCTCCTAACAACCTCATGTATTAATAATGTCATGAGATTTGCAGCTAAGCTAAAAATAACCATGGAATTTGGAAGTTGAGCCACCTTCACCAATCAATCCTTTTCCTATTCTGATCGAAGTTATTAATTCCAATATCTATCAATCTATCTATAAACTGGAAAGCCATTTATTATTTTCTTCTCAAGAATATTATGGCATAGTTACAAAGACATTTACAGATGATTTAATTTATTATGAATTTGAGATACAATTACTGATATCATGAATCTCCATATAGCATGGAATTTAAGCAAAGCATCATTCCAATAAATTGTAAGAGCGCATGTAATAGTGAATTTGATGCAGTGCACTACTGTTTGTTCAGGGTAAATTTTAATAGCAAAAATACTTTAATTTAAAATTGGTATTTTAATCTTTTAATTTTAATTTGGTAATGGCTAGAATGCATTTAGCCATTTAGTGTGCCTGATAGCAAGGTAGGTGGACTCTGGGAGAAATCTCTGAAATCCCTGCCTATTCCTGCGAGAACTGTATATGCTCCCTGGAGAAAGGATGAGACTACCCTACCCCACTCCAAACCATTAGAATGTGGCAAAAGTAGGGGGTATTCCTCCCATGTGTCTGTAACATAGCATTGCACCTTCCATATCGCCAGCCTACTCCCCACCTTGCTAGAGTTGATGTAGTAAATCTTGTTGTTGGGAAGGCTCACTGGGCAAAGAACTGAAACTAGCCTTAGCCTAGCATCCACCTAGGGACTGTAAGTCCATTCCAACAACCCCGCCCCCACAAATTCTGCAATAACTATGTGAAGTTGGAGGTAGATCTTGCCCCCCCTGAGTAACCAGCAGACATCCCAACCTCAATGACAGCTTCACGAGACAATGAAGACATCAACTCGACCTAGATCAGGCCTGGACTTTGACCACCTAAGTATGTGCAGATTTAAATTGTTCACTTTTTATGACTTGTTAGTAAGCAGTAGATTGATCAAAGAAAAACTCACTTTCATTCTAATTGTCTCAGTTGCTCTTCTCTCATTGCTGGGAAAAATACATGACACCTAAAACGAAAGAAGAAAAGGTTTATTTAGCTCACAGTTAGTGGAGGTTTCAGCCCATAAAAAACTGGCTCCAAGATGGACTGGCACATAGCAGAGGGCAGCAGTTCATGGTGGCAGAATACCGCAAAACAGCAAGAGAGAACGGGAGGACCAACGGCAGCAACGGCAATGGAGAGCAAGTCTCTTGCCTCCTTGTATTGTCTTCAGGCTCTCTGCCCCGGGCCGGGTGCAGCACTCACACCCATAATCCCAGCAGTCCTCAGACCCATAATCCCAGCCTTGGATCATGAATTAATCACAAACTAGAACCATGCCCCAATGACTGCATGAAGCTTTGGGGGGCGACTACACGCCAACCATAACACAATTATTACATGTATGTCACTTCAGTGGATAAAGATTCATTGCAAGGTTTCCTAAAGCAGTGGTTCTTGCCAAAATTGTTAAAGTCAGCAGCAGTCCAAGATCACAAGATGTTAAACACATTTTCCTCCTCATCACAAAGAGACTACTCATGATTGACTCTTTAGTATAAAATTAATTCTTTGTTCTTTATTTTCTAATTTAGGGAAGGGTCTACAGGGTGCTCAGGGTCTCGCTACTAGCAATTCTTCATATTGATAAAAAGTAGTCAAACTTATGGTTCAATCGGTCTTGGATCAATAAACAATGTCAATGTTCTGATCAAGCTTCCCACTATGTCAGTTCCCCAAATTAGCCATGTGACTGAGCATGCAATTACCTCATCAATATTTCTGCTAATCAGCTTAAACACGATAAAGTGCTACGTGGCTTATTCTTGAAATTTTGAAACAATTCAGATGAAGCTTTCACTCTGAGAAACATTATGTATACTGAAGCCAGGTAGATTTTTTAGGAGGAGTGCATTAGAGTTCAATCTTACTTTTATTTTTATTTTTTGCCTCTCACCACAGTATATCTTCATAATGACTAACCAGAGCAGCCTTTCTTTGCTCTATTAATATGTGCCTACAGTACCTGTAGTCTGCAATGATGTTCTTGGTGGAATGGGTACATGTACATAACACAATTCCTTTCAGTTTTCAAACCCCTTCCCCTTTCCTCTCACCTCCTTTCCTCGTCCTCTGAATCCCACTGCCCCATTTCTGTTTCTGTTGATGCCATCAACCTCAGCTTATGCCTATAACATACAACATCTGCACTCACTGAGGTGTTAGGCGTCTGCACATGGCACACCTTTTGTCTACTCACCCCTCCATCCTCTTGGACCCCTTCCCACTTGCCAGGACCCCTCCCCTTGTCTCCTCCTGCCCATTCTTTATTGTGATTTTGTGCTTTAGCTTAAATACCATATAGTGTTGCTCATTTAGATTAGGTGAAGTACAAACCACTTTATCTTTTCTCAAAAATGTCAAATCTCACTATTATTAATGTGATAAGAATATTGTCACATCAAGTCTTTTGAATTGCAGGACAAATTTTTAAGAATTTCTATTTCACTAGGAAATACTCAAGCCTTAAGTCATGCTGTTCCTAAAATGACTCCTATCAACTGATTTGAACTTGCTAAAAATGTAGGGAAAACACAACACAGCAAAAAGTGGTCTGCTTTGCTGATCTGAGCTAGTTAAAATGTATTTTAAAAGGAGAATTTGGCTTCAAATAAAGGCTAAAAGGGAAACAGACAAGTGAAGATGTCTTTGTGGAAACAAGCAAGCATCTGAGAGCCCAGAAAGGAGAGGATGAGCGTGCAGCCGGCGCGCGGATGAACCAACAGGTTCAGCTCACTTCTCGTGGGCTCAGTGTGAAATAGCTAATGAACAGAAGAGTGCTTTCCCAAGCCAGGGCATCAGTAATTCCAGAAATGCATTTGCTTTTAAAGGCAATATCTATAGCAGATGGCTGTTGCTTGAAAATCAACTTATTTTCCTTTTCCTTCTACATATGGAAGAAGTTGTTAAGTATTCTTAATCTAAAGAAATAAAGGTAACATAGACGAGATTAAAGCTACATGCTTCTAGTGTGTGTATGTTTGCATGACTTTTTTTTCTTCATTTATATAGGTCTTTAAGGGAAATTTATAGTTCACTTGCACTGGAGTTTTCCTCTTCTCCTTCATGGTAAAATGACACTTTTAAGAATCACCTCACTGGGCTGGCAAGATAGCTCAGCAGACTAAAGTGCCTGCTTAGGCAAGCTTAGGAGAGTGTAGGGACAGCAATTTGATCCCATGCCAGTGCCAGCCCTTCCCCCAGAGCACACTGAGCCCAGCCACAGAGTCCCATTGTAGTGGTGCACACCTGTAATCCCAGCTCTGGGAGGGCTGAATGCAGGAGGATCACCACGAGTCTGAGCTGTGTAGTGAGACCCTACAATAACCAAATACATTAAAAAAAAGAATCATCTCACTGACCTAATCGGGGCCACATACTAGCATGCTATCTAGGACCAGGCAAGCGACCTCAAGGAAGAGCTCATTATCTGGAATATGAAGAATGTGGTCCTCTGAAAAGCCACCTCCTCCTGAGTGCTGTCACCTGCGGACATGGGGAACTGACATCTTGATATTGCTTGGTTATTGGCTTATCAAATGGTTTACGTGGAACCTTCTGATGTTTCAATCTCTGATACCTAATTCAGGTGATTTAAACCATTGCAAAGGCCAGTACAGAATGTGACTGGCTGCAGGTTACCTGGATTAGTTAAGAGCCGATGTACACTGCAGAACTTGCCTGGTGGTCCATGTTGAGCATCCTCCTAAGGTCCCAGGTCCCTCGCTGTGAGTCCAAGTGAAAGACGCATGACTCAAAGTGATGCATTTTGTGTATAGCTATAATACCAGTGCTGTATTACAGCTGTACACCACTACGCCGGGACTCTGTGGCTGGGCTCAGCGTGCCCGGGGCACGGGTGGCCCTGGCATGGGATCTATCCTCTGCTGGAGCTGGAGTGACATTATGAAATACTGATATTCCCAGTCTGTGGAGGATGACTCATCTGATAAGGCAGCAGCAAATAACAAGACCGCAAGCCCGCAAGATGCGTAACAGCTGTTCATCATCCTCCAACTGCACAGCAGATTCCAGAAGCTCCTCCTGACAAACGTCTTCTCACTATTTGTCCTCATGTAGCCAGGTGGATGTTATTGCCTGAATGTGAAAACAGAGTAAAGATAATCAATTCAAAACAGGAAAATATCACGGGCGGGGAGATGGCTCAGTAGAATAAGCGCTTCCCTGGCAAGCGCAAGGGCCTGAGTTCAATCCCCGGCTCCACAAAAAAAAAAAAAAAAAAAAAAAACAGGAGAATATTAATTCATGTAGAAAATCAGTCTTTCCATTTAGACCGAACTCCTTCCATCCAGGAGAAGAAGAGAAATACTTTTGTTGTCAGCGTGAGCTGTGGGTAAGGCGGTAGATGCCACTGGTATTTAGTGCCTGGGGTGGCTTTTATAGATGTTCTAATGCTAGAAGACATTCTATGATGAGAGGCGCAGCTTTAGAAATAATGATCGTGCCAAATACCACGAGAAACATTGCTATGGTTTTTGAAAGATATCAGTGAATGAGCCATGACACGTCTGGTCAGTAATGTTACTTCAGAGTGTAAGACGCTAAACTGAGTATCCCACGACTTGGTAATGGAGGGGAACCGCTAAGCACGATGCGGCCGCGAAATAGCCCCAAGTCCTTGCTCTCCTTCCCTTTCCTTTCCTTCCTTTCTTTTCCCTTCCCCTTCCTTCTTGTCTTCCTTCCTTCCAACAACTGCCATTGTTCCTGAGGGTTTACAGTATATAAGGTGCATTAAATTGCTTGAATTTTTTAAGAGAGGAAAAACATCCAGTCTAAAGAATGTACATACATATATCTTGTTCATTTTCACCTCCATCTTACAGAGTATAATCCTTAGTTTATTGGTATTTCTGTTACCACCAGAGAGAAGCATGAAAATCGCTTCACTTTTTCTAACGTTTACATTTAAGTCTCATGTAAAAGTTTTCTTCTCCTGCAAGCAGGCGCAGGGGCCGGGGGTTTGATCCCCCAGGCCTGCCGTGCTGGCCCTGGTACCCAGGAGTGCTGAGGCGGCAATTGAGACTACCCTGGTGGTGCACACCTGTAATCCCAGTGCTTTGGTGGCTATAGACAGGAGAATCACTACGAGTCCAATCTAGTAGTGAGACCCTGAACACTCTGTAGACCCTTCCCTAAAAAACAAAAAAAAAAAAAAATCTAAATGATTTTCACTTGCAATTTAAATAACTAATCATTTTTACCCTTACAATTGTGCATTTCTATTTGGAAGGACATTTGTGGATATTATTAGAGAGACAGACAGACAGACAGATAAGAAAACAGAGATATATTTCGATTTAGAGCTCATGGGAAGTCTTAATGAATGACGAAAGTTGTAATGAGGAGGTTATATGTTTTTGATAATTTGTATTGCATGAGTGAACCCATTTATAAACATCAGGTAAAAACTGGCTGCATTCTTCTTAACTTTACTTAATTTATCTTTATGAGTCAGATAAAATGGCCTGCTTTAAATTTTCCAACCTCAAGAAATTTTGTGTGCCACTCTCACAGGACTGCTAAATAAATATCTATTTATAGATTACCTGGCATATGCCAGGAAATGGATTATTTTGCTATACTTGGTAGAGTTTGATATTTTATTCAACTAACCCCTGACATCATCAACTGTTTTCCAGTTCTTCTTTGTATTTTCTTCGTTGTAACTTCAGCGTAAATACTTGGGCTGGGGAGATAGTTTGGAAGTCTCAGTACCTGCCTGGCAAGTTCAAGGACCCAGGCGTGATCCCCAATACATGCCAGCCCCAGAACCCTGGGTGTCCGTGTTGACCACCAGAACTCAGCACATAGCTGTCATCCCAGCGCTGAGGAGCCTGAGGCAGGAGGATCACTATGAGTCTGAGCTGCATAGTGAGACTCTGTATGAAATAACTAAGTACATAAATAAAATATTTTTAAATACTTATCTAAGTAACTGCCACTTATTAGATTGTGACCAACCCAACTAAGTCTCTGTGTCTCAGCCTTGGGTCTCATTCCTAAGCAGCGCGTGTGGCTTGTAGGTGGTGCTCAATCGATGTTCGTGAAGGAAAGCACGACAAACAATCTTACGTCACCATGTTCACCAAGCTGGCTGTGAATTCTCTGGTTCTCAAGATCTTCTGTCACGTTTGGGCAATGGGTGTCTTAACTGGGCAGTTCTTTCCCTATAAACAAAGCAAGAACTTCAAGTTCTATTCCGTACTTGGTGACCAGAAGTCATTGAGTGTGTCGG
>NW_004524584.1:29709375-29710691 GCF_000260255.1 Octodon degus | reverse complement strand
TACACCAGAATGCCCAGTCAGTCATTGTCTCAGTGTGCCCCAGGGATGGGGTTGGCACAGTATGTGGTTCTGGGGATCAAACCCCGGTCCCTGCTCCTTGCCTAACTAAACAGGCGCTTTAGTCTGCTGAGCTATCTGGGCCGACCCAGGAGCTATTCTTTTTCCTGATTCCTTTTCTCCAATAAATTTCCCTAACCTTAAAAAGTGGTGGTGGTGGGGGAGGAGTCTTCAAACATTTAAGGAAAAGATATTTCAGGAAAGCTGCACTTTCACACTCCTTAAAAACTTCTAATCTCATACAACTTCATATTAAAATTGATCCAATAGTGCTTAAGTTTTACTGGAATTCACCCATTATAAAATATTTCTCCATTAAAACAGAACCTGCCGTGAGGGAATGGGCTGGCTTTCAGAGTGGACCTTTGCAGTGCTGACGATGTGGCCACAGTCAACCTCGGCTGGGTCGCAGCTCTGAATTAGGGGCGGCGCGGCGGTGGCACTTAAGGTAGACTGCTCTCACAGTTGTCCTCGATTTTTAAAACCTCACTAACCCAGGAAGGTCTGCCTAAATTTAGGCTGAAGGAGACAAAAGTCGGGAGATTTCCAGGTAGACATCCAGGTAGCCCGCGGTCTGGGTTTCACACTCAGCCCCAGCTAGGCACCGAGAGCTGCTGGGTGTGCTGCCCGTCTCGCTGGCCGTGTGCTGGGAAGGCCACATTGTGGCACGGTGAGTCCTGAGCAACGGAAATGCAACGGTGACAAGATCAGCTTTGCCACATGAAGTAGAATTCAGCAGAAACAAATCCCAATCTTTCAAATTAATGAATTTAAAATAAGCAGTTAAGTTTTTAGAGCCACAGTTGCATGGGTGCTAAAATATTCAGCATCAGTATTATAAACTGGAAAATGGTATCGTGCCAAGCATTTTAATTTAAAACAAATCTTCCCTGTTTTGAGCTGGTTAGGCTAAACTAGAACTAAAAATTTGGAATTCATCTAATGTCTGCTTATCTAAATTCTTTACATTTTTGAGAGATGGTAAAACTGTCCCACTCCATAAATTCAGTAGTTTTCCACTTAAAATCCTACTACATTTAATATTTCAAGATTCATAAGACAATTTCTAGAATTTGTCTCTAATAGCATTCTCTGAAGGCTTTGATGATGGTAGAAATCATGGTGAGGGAGAGAAAACTAATGTTTCAGTTATGTACAGTGTCAAGAATCAAAGGGAGATAAGAAAATGTACCCAACGGGGAGTGACAACATGCTGACTTGGCTAGGAACGTTGTGACCACGTACATACATGCGGCTGC
>NW_004524584.1:29706918-29708165 GCF_000260255.1 Octodon degus | reverse complement strand
ATAATTTTATCTTATTATTTAATCAAGAAAGCCAGCTGGAGTTTGTTTCACACCTTTCCTGCATCCATGGAGATGATTCTAGAATTTCTTACACATATCAGTGTAGTGAATTAGACTTTCAGATTTCCTAATTTTGAAACAATCCTAGTATCTGAGAAGTAAATCCCATTTTAGTCATGATTGTCTGCTTTTCTAAGTCAACTATTAAATTCTGTTTGTGAGTACTTTCCTCCAGGTCTCTGTATTAATATTCATAATTCAGGTCTACTGTAGTGTTCCTGTTTAGTGCCATCTTTGTGTAGCTTAAGAACCAAGCTACTTTTATTTCATAAATCAAATCTGGGGATTTTCTTTATCTGTATCTTAGGACAACACACACTGCACTAGGATTATCTGACCTGCAGTAGACTTCCCACATAACTCTCTTAGGACTGGGATTTTTATGATAAGCTTTGTGTGTACTTCTGTAATCCCAGTAACTTTACTATTTCTCTATGAAACTAGTCTGCTTAATTTTTACATTTCCTTTTTTAAGTAAACCTGGAAGCTTTGTGCATCACTCAGCACTAGGCTTATTGTAACTGTTCTCTTTGACTCTGCCCTCGATCTCTATGATCTTCTTTTGCATGTTGGCTGGAATTATGCTTTCCTTACTGATCAGTTATGGCCTCCCTTTCTCTCCAAGGGAAAGGCCTGGCTGGGGGTGTCTCCGGCTTCCCCTCCCAGAAGCTTCTCTCCTGCCGAAATTGCCCCTTGTAAGCTCCTGACCTTTCTGTCCATGTTTTGCCTCTACCATGCCCTCAAGTTCCAGAGCTTGCCGCAGTTACTTACTTCAGCTTGGTTTGTTCTGAATCCTTGAATCCACCCTTAAATGTTGCATCTTCTTCAAATGTTTTCTCCCAATGTTTGTTTCTCCACAGGCTTATTCAAATTGCCCTCTTAATAAGATCGGTTGGTCCCCTCTTTTCCATCCACGAGACCCGTGTCTTATTTCTTTTACTGCCTTTTGCTTTTGTAAACATCTTTCCCCACTAACTGGCCTGCCTATGTTGGGAGAGTACCAGTGGTGTTGACTATGAATTTCTTCTTCCCTAAGTGAAGCTACCTCTTCCACTCCTTAGACAGATTATGGAAGTGTAATCAGTACCCAGATGAAATTATCCTTTAAGAGACACAAAGCAAGGTGGAAAATGCTAACCTCTGCAAAGGCTTTGAATACTTGTGTGTTTGAGGATTTTCTAAAATTT
>NW_004524584.1:29701056-29706118 GCF_000260255.1 Octodon degus | reverse complement strand
AAGAGCCTGTACCAAATACATAAAGATGATGATAGATAGATAGATAGATAGATAGATAGATAGATAGATAGATAGACAGATAGATAGAGATAGATAGATGATAAAATAAGATCAAGGTGTCAAGTTTGTTTCCTCGGTACCTGTGGTGGCCATTCACTAATGCAATGATTTGCTAAAATAGCATTTGTGGTCCAGGATCATTGATTTGAAATTGTTTCAAGGGCAATAAATGACACTGATAAAAAGGCTAGAGGCTAAGTATCTAGAATTATTTTTGTTACATCTCTTACGTGAAACATTCTCATACCTCTCTGGACATCAATTGCACTCCCGAAAGCTGAACTTCAAATTCACCAATGGCTCTGGCAAGCAAGGGCATTTTACACAACTGGTACGGAGGAATTCCTTACATTCAGGGCAGCCATGGATATTTTTCTCAGGGGAGTTTGTAGTTAAATCTCCTTATAGGAGCTATGTCCTTTATGTCCTTAATTGAGAGCCTCCAGGCCTTACCAAATAGTACTTGCCTTCAAGTTTGACATCTTTTGCGTGGGTATAGTTAAAAAAAAGTTTATTATTATTTGTGTACTTTTAGGTTTTGTTTTGCAAGCCATTCATATAGCAGTTAAAAAAAAGTTTATTATTATTTGTGTACTTTTAGGTTTTGTTTTGCAAGCCATTCATATAGCTAATTTGAATGTAAAATTGAAGGTCACAAAAATTAGCTTGATACATAGTAGTTTTTCATACAAGATTTACTAATGTATTATATTTTCAAGTAACAGGTAAGAGTTGTTAGTGTGTTAACTGACAATGCATGTATTTTTCATGAATACTGACAGGTCAGTTAGAAAAAGTTATCACTCATTAGATTTAATCTAGTTATGCCCAGTAGGTCCTTTTAAATTGATAGACATAGAAAGAAATTGCCTCACCAGCCTACCTGAAAATGGGATATTAATACATTGTCAATCTTGAACCATTTGTTCAAAATTGTTAACCTTGGAAAACTGGGTTTTCAATAAGGAGAACAGAGAAATAAATCAGATAAAAAGCCTGTGCACAGAACAAAAATATTAAAAAAGGGAAAGACATGAAATAATTTCAAAATAAAAAATAGAGGTGTAGTAGTTACTTTGAGAATTTTAGCATAGCTTACCTTCCTGAAATTTCAATTAAATTTTGTCCAGTATTATTGATAAGATTCAACTTGATGGAGGCCTTTATGTCAACTGGAAGAGTAGTCCTGCGCTGGGAAAATATTTTTGTTCAATCTATTGGATGTATTTTCATATCGTACTGGTATAGTACACAAAAAAATTTAAGGTTGCCTTCTTCTTGGGTGTTCACTAGCTTTAAGAATACTAAGTTGACATTTTATTCAGAAAGTAATTATCTAAGCCTGTGTCTTTAAGAATTGTACACATTTTGTCTTCTAGAAGATTTAAGTACTTTTGTTTTAATATGTAGGTTTAGAATAATACATAGAGAGAGCTGTGGGCCAAGACATTAGAGAAATGCAAATTGGAACAACACTGAATTTCCATCTTATTCCCAGAAGAAGGTCTTCCATCAAACAATGAAGCAATGCCACACGCTGAAGAGCCTGCAGGGAAAAGGGACCTTCCCTATCCCTGATGGGCCTGAAAACTAGTACCACCATTCTGGATATCAGTACAGGGAGGCCTCCAAGAAACGAAGCTGGAAATTCAATTTGGCTCAGCCATTCTTCTAGGCACCTTCCCATGCAAGTGAAAGGCATTGTCTTACAGTGATCTGTACATACTGAATCTTGAAAGCAGGCTATGTGTCCAGGAACAGACAAACGGATAAAGAAAATGTGGTGTGTACACAGGATGACGGACTGCTCCGCCACACAGGAGGAGAAGCCTGAGTCATTCATAGGACAGTGGCTCTGTCTCAGAACCATAATATTAGGTACAATAAATCAGACACACAAGTTTAAAAGTAGCTTCTCTCATATGGAAAACACAAAATATAAATAAATCAAAGAGCAAAATAAATGAGGGATAATAAGAAAGAGAAAAAGAGCTTTTGTAAAAGGGAAGGGGACATGAAGATGGAGGAGGGGATTGTTACGGATTGTGTCTAGGTGTCCCCCCAAAGCCTCACGGAGTCATGGGGCAGACTTTTAGCGTCTGTGCTTAACTCTCGATCCACTGGGATTACGGGTGAGAGTCTGCATCCGCGCTGGCCGGGCATCTGTGTCACAGTGCGGGGGGCAGAGGAGCTAGCTGCTGCAGCTGCTGCCACTCCTCCCTCTTGTTTTTTATTTGTTTTATTTTGGGGGGATTGAACTCAGACCCTTGCACTTGCCAGGGAAGTGCTTATTCTACTGAGCCATCTCCCAGGCCCTTCCCTCTTGCTTTTTGCAGCTGCCATGAAAGGTTGTTCTCTGGCATTTTCTGCTCTTCCTTGGACCCAGTTGAGTGTGGCCTGAAACCTCCAGTAACTGTAAGCTAAATAAATCTTTCTTTGTTTTGAGTGTTGACTATGATAGGTTTTAGGGGCAACAGTGACGGTGGCGGCAGCACAGCAGAGAAGCAGAAATGGGGGAGGGAAAGCCTTTATTGACCCTAAACACACGGAGAGGACAGGACGCAAGGCAGGGAGCTGGGTGGATCCTCTGACCTGAGACAGGGAGCCTGAGACTTTGGGGACTTCTGCTGGAGGTGGATCTTGAGGGGCGGGTTTAGTGACATATAAGGAGCTCATTGGAGGCTCCCTTGCGTGGGCGGGAAATAGCAAAGGAAGTCGTAGCCAGGGCTGGAGTGGGGAAGGAGGAGGAAGTGGTCGTTGGGAAGGTGAGCTGTTGTTTTAAGGGCTTCAGCCATATCAGAAGACCACCATAATAATTCAGCAATTCTTACTAAGGCCATAACCTATCAGGGTATTTGTCCCAGCGATGAGAGAAGAGTAACTGAGATAGGGATAAAAATTTAACATATTTTATGCACATAGTCCAACTTCCTGTTACAAAAATAAGTACTTGTGCAAACATGTACAAATAAAATTGAAAAATGCATTTCAGTATTTTAATGCATAATTGTATAAAAAGGAAGAGGTAAGACATGTTTCTGTTTAAAAGCAATACATTTTATCTTAGCCAAAAAGGAAGAAGCTAGTAGGGAAATGTGTTTACAGGTAGCTTTTTGGCAAAGAAGGATTAAAAGAAAAAAGAAAAGAAAAAGAAAAAAGAAACTATTTTGGATAAGGAAGCCTCTTTCACAGTAAGATATTTTTTCTTACTAGAATTTAAACAAAACACTGGAGGTTCACAAAGCTCATGTACACTGTAGACATTTAAGCAGGAGGAAAGCTTATGAGAGGGGAAGAAAAGCTTGCTATTATTTTAGAAATAATTTCAATAATTTTCTAAGGGCTGTGGAAATAGCTCAGCAGTCTAAGTGCCTGCCTGGCAAGTGCAAGGACCTGGGGTTGATCCCCGGCACCACATGTCATGCCAGCCCCTCACTGAGCCTGCCACTGATACTGGGCATGGTGGTGCATGCCTGTAATCCCAGCGCTGGGGAGACTGAGGCAGGATGATCACTGAGTCTGAGCTGCATAGCAAGACCCTGTATCAAATAAATAAATGCATAAATACATAAAAATAAATAACTTTGAAAAGGCTAAATATGTTCTGTAAATGTGCAAAGCTTAAGGGACTACTAAGTGTGGTTCATGCATAGTAACCAATAAGCACTGTTTTACACAACAGGTGTCATGTGTGGACATTAAAGACATAAAATCATCAATGACTATTTCAGCATTTTATTGTTTATTATCAATACCATTCAGATGGGGGGAAATCCTGTTTGGACACTCTAAAATCTGGTTTTACATCTATGTAGGTTAAGATAAGCACTTTAATACTTTATAAACAAGGAGCACTTGGACAAGAGCTAACAAGTCTGCTGCTTTTGAGGTCATTGACTCTCTCCTAAGCTTGCAAGAGATCTAAAGCTTTTCTCTACGTGTTGGACAGTACTGCTGTTACCAAGATCCTGGGGCACTGTATATTTCCAGAGATTCTTTCCAGGTTTTTGTTGCACTGAACAAACAGTCTACCTAGACCCACAAAAAAGGTAGCAAGGTTTTACATTTATTACAGGTAGCAACAAAAGTGTGCTCTGCAGGGTGCAGACCAGGCTTCTGAGCAAAAGAGCCCAGTGACCGCAGGGATAGTGACCCCCCCACCTTTCCTACCCCCACCCCCACCTACACTCACTAAGTCAGATCCAGGCTGGCCTCTTAAAAGCCTGCATGATTTTCTATGAGAAGAACTGAAGATACCATTTTCTGACTGGTCCCAGGTATAGGATTTGGGTGCAAGTGCCCCAAATCTTTGTATTTGACAGGTCACTCATGCCCAGCTGGCTGGCTGCAGCCTAATCTCCTGCCTCACTGTTAAATTTTGTATATATGTTAAATATTAACTGACATTGCTCTGGGTATAAATCTAAAATACCACCTTAAAAGGTCACTTGATAGGTAATACTTTCCATGTAAGTGTCTAGTAACTATTGCTGAGTTCTTTGGATAATAAATGCATTTGTTTATCTTCCCTTGGTTGACAACCTTTGGAAGCACAGTGTTTAAAAGAAAACACCTTATCATACTGGACCCCATTAACAAAAATTGCCTGAAAAGATAAAAGATTTTAGGATTATTTTGTTCTTAATTGTATTATGATAATTAGATGTGCCTAAACCGTGCATTGCAAAGTTAGTCACCCAAAATATATATCCATAAACAAGTCAATTCTACTTAAAAGAACTTAAAGAGGGCTGGCGAGATGGCTCAGTGGTCTAAAGCACCTACTTGGAACAAGCTTAGCAAAGTACAGGGACTGCGGTTCAATCCCCCAGCACCACATGCCAGCCAGCCCCGCCCCCTGGTGGGCTGAGAAGGCCACACACACACACACACACACACACACACACAAATAAATAAATTTTTTTTTAAAAAAAAGAACTTAAAGAATATTATTACCTATGATTTTCTGACAAGACGAGAGCTTTTGTTATGCTTCATGGGT
>NW_004524584.1:29685859-29699686 GCF_000260255.1 Octodon degus | reverse complement strand
AAGCTTTCCAATCAAAGTCTGAAAAGCTAGCTTTATTTGTTGATACTCCCAGGAAATCCCACCTCTACTTTGGGATGTATAACATGAGTTGTGGCCATAAGAAAATAATACTTACTACTTGCTTGGGGTCAGAACAGAGGGAAATAGCATCTTTTATAATGTTATAAAACATAGTATGTGGAGCCAGTCAAAGGCTACCCTGAGGATAAAGAATACCTTATGACTAGTAAGGGCATTTGCAAATCTCATTGACTGTTTCTTCTATTTAATAGAACACATATTAAGATTTTTAATATTGACAAATATATTGTAGCTTTAGAAACAAATTTTTTTGTTAAAAGTCTATGTGCTGACACATTTTGCCATATCTTATGGGCAAATTATGATGAACACAAGCTTAACATTTTAATATACAAAGTTGCTGATATATAGTTATAATTAGAGTCTGTATTTAAAAAAAAAAAACTTATTACCTTGCTCAGCAAATTGCAGTGCCTCAAATTGTATTAGTCTACTTGGGCTCCAACATAGAGCATCATAGACCGTCACGGCAGTGGCAGATGCATTATCCACAGTCCTGGCTACACGTAGAGCCTCCAAGGCTGGGCCCCGCTGACTCCTGCCTGAGTGTCTCCCTCACGGCCTGTAGATGGTGCGCCCTTGCTCTCCACGTACAGAAGAGAAGCCAGCCCTCCTCTGCTCTTCCGACAAACCCCCTTTCCACATTCAGAAGCCCTCCCCCCATAACTTCATTGCACCCCAATTTAGTTCTAGTCTCCAACTCCAAATGCCATCAAGCAGTCACACATGAATTTGGGGAGGACATGACTCAGTCTATAATATTATGTCTCTGCCACCAAAGAAACAGTCACGCCTGTCTTGTGTACAAAATACATTAATTCCACTTGCTAAGACTCAAAAGTTTTAATTTATTCCAACATCAATTCTAGTCTAAAGTATTTTGTAAATATTATCTCAACACTGTATGAGTACATGCTAGGTACGATTCATCTGCCTAAGCAATTTCACACCAGCTTTGAGCGTGTAAATCCAAACAAGTTATGCACTTCCCAGCACAACAGTGTGACAAGGGTCTGGAGACATCTCCATCCCAAAAGAGGGAAGAAACAGAAAGGCAGGAAAGAAAGAGAGGAAGGAAGGAGAGAAGGAAGGAAGGAAGGAAGGAAGGAAGGAAGGAAGGAAGGAAGGAAGGAAGGAAGGAAGGAAGGGAAGGAGAGAGGGAGGGAGGGAAGAAAGGAAAAGGAAAGGAAAGGGTAAACATCTCTCAAGCACTTCTATAATATAGTAGGGAAAATTCTACCATATTTCAGGACTCAAGAACTCTCCTCGTTCTAGTGGTGTTTGTACATAGGATATCAAGTCCGCATCTTGTACAGCAACTAACCTCTAGGAAGAATGTATGCAGTGTGTTAATTATTGAAACTGTCCTACCAATTTGGTTTGAAACTGTCTCATTGCTATTTGCTTCTCAATAAAATTATGGGAAAAAAAAGGAAGCTGAAGGTCCACAGCTTGTGAATGTGCCTAAACTCCAGAGCTCTACCGGGAACACCCTCATTCCAAGGCACCAAATCCGCGGTCTAGTACAGTGTTTTCAACTAAAAAATGAACAGCATATATGTACTAAGGTAGACAGTTCTAACTGTTTGCATGTAAATTTATATATCACTTAATAAAACATTCCATGCAGTAAAATAAATAAATAAATAAATAAATAAATAAATAAATAAAACTGATCCTATCTTAAAAAAAACAAAAAAACAAAAAAAAACTCCCCTCTTAAATTCAGTGTTTTTCCCTCTGTGCCCGCTGGGGGAGCTGTTCCACTCTTATCTCCTTTCCAGACACAGATTTCTTCCCGCAGACTTCTGGAGGTCACATTGAAAAACGTGGGTCGGAAGCTGTCTGAGGTGCTGCCTCTGAGTATGGGTCCAAACGTTCTCCAAGCTGTGCCCATGGTCTTTGTTCTATGGTGGAAGCTACAGGACTCAGGATGTCGCCCAGCCTGTCTTCGCTTAGTCTTACATTTTATGTCTCCATTAGTTCAAAGCAGTGTCTCTGCTGCTCTGACGATTTTGATCCTGGCTTCTGCTTCAGTAACTGGTCAAATGGATGTTCAGCATCTCTCCCCAGAGTCCTTTTCATTAAAAAAAAAAAAAAGAATCCTCATTTTCTGCGATACAGATATATGAAGTCTTTTCTCAATCTTCAAGTTCTGATTCTTCTTCCTAACAATGTCTTTAATCATTCTCTTCACAATTTACTGAAAGCAATGAGAAGGAACACAGATTAGCTGAGGTTTTTTGCCATTAAAGAACAAGAGCTGAATTTTCTCTAGTTTCCAAAAGTCTATTCTTTGTTGTTGTTTTTTGTTTGTTGTTGTTATTGTTTCCTGAGACCTCACCAAAATCATGTTTTAACTTATATTCCAGGCTTGCAACTCAGTACCTTTTTCATATTTCTCTCTGGTTGAGACAAAATACCCAACGTCCAAAGTTAAGGAAAGAAAGGTTTATTTAACTCACAGTTTGCAGAGGCTTTCAGTCCACACTCAGCTGGCTCCAAGGCAGAGGGGTGGCATGGCACAGGGGCAATAGTTCAAGGTGACAGAAGAGGGCAAGCGCAACATGTTCAAAGAGGGAGAATAGAAATAAAGCCATGCTGTTATATTGAGCTGTGGGGGACTCAGGTCACCAATTTGTGACATTGCAAGTGAAGTGGAAGACCCAATACTATTGGGGGCTGCTATACTCTTTTGGAATGTCTTCCTGAGTTTACACACCTATAATATTCAAATAACGGAACTTAACAAAAAAAAAAAAGGTATACAGATGAATGTACATTTTGTATCTGTATGTTCAGAGAGGTTGGGATAGATATATAGTTATATTCTCTTAATGAATAGAATGATTTGTTCTAATGGTGTTTGTAAATGGGATGTCAGGTCCGCATCTTGTACAGCAATTAACCCCTAGGAAGAATGTATGCAGTGTGTTAATTATTGAAACTGTTCTACCAATTTGATTTGAAACTGTCTCATTGCTATTTGTTTATCAAAATTATGGCAAAAAAGAAGAACTAAACAAAAAATTTTTTTAAAAAAATAAATAAATACAAAGGGGAAGAATAAGCACTTTCTTTTTTCTCCTTTAGGCTGTAAACCGGCTACTCCCTCCTAGCACTCGCACCATCTCCAGGCCCTGCTCTTGCAGAGGCTCAGGATGTTTGCAACGTGAAGACCCTGCGAGTCACTCAGTTGAACTCCTTAACTTCTCTAACTGACACAATAAACATCCTAGAGCACTAGGCCTGTCCTGTACACACCACCATGGAGAACTGCTGAGTTCCTTAGTTAAGCTTTTAAACCTCTCAAATTGACACAGTGCATCTGCAGTCTCCCAGCTCCAAAGACTACCCCAGGCTGGTTGGGCAGTAGCACACCACCCCTCGGTACCCCTGCTACAACAAAATGTGCTGACCAAGCTCATTCGAGCAGCAGACTTTGTTCC
This sequence comes from Octodon degus, assembly GCF_000260255.1. Classification (NCBI taxonomy): domain Eukaryota; kingdom Metazoa; phylum Chordata; class Mammalia; order Rodentia; family Octodontidae; genus Octodon; species Octodon degus. The sequence goes on along the minus strand of NW_004524584.1, from coordinate 29,696,156 downwards.
TACTGCTGTTGAGCTCAGACAGTCCGGGTAGACGCTGCCTGGCTTACTCAGTTCCCTCTGAGTACTATCTTTTTATCTTGCAAATTTTGTGTGGCCAGTAATCTGGTCATATGGGGATCCTCGGGCTGGGGATATAGCTCATTGGCATAAGCGCCTGCCTGGCAAGTGCAGCATCCTGAGTTTGACCCCTGGTACCACAAAATAAACAAAAAACAAAAAAAGGGGGGGATTCTTTATGACTAAAAGTAACCCTAGTAATTACCCAATGGGTCCATCTCCAAACAGCATCAGATTTTGAATAAGACTTCAAAATATTGATTTGGGGGGAAACACTTGTCTGTAGAAGTAACACAGATATTTTTCCTACCTGCTTGCTTGAGTGTCATTTCTGCTAATGAGTGTCTTGCTGCAGAGCTCCGTCGTACTTGCAGCGAGCATCTGGTACTTCCCAGGAGCCTTCTAAAGTTCAAGGCTTGGTTTCTGAAAGGCAATATCAAAAAGCAATCGGAGGAAACTTGCTCATATGTTGGCAGATGTGTAGACAGTGTGGATGCTTCAAAATGAGAAATGCTTGCAGGCTTGTTTACATAATTAATTTGTTAATCAACACTTCTCAATCAAAAAATCAATAATCATGATTTTTATCTGTTATGGAATCCAGAAGTTTTTATTTTACAGTAACAGGGCAAAAGTCCTATTAGAAACAAAATAAGTTAAAAGATCTTTTAGGAAATTAGTTTTCTACTGCTATGGGCAGTTTCTGTTCAATAAATTTTCCTCTAAGCTTATATTTTCTTTCTTACTTATAAGATTATTGTGATGAACAACACTATACATGTATGCACAATTTATTAAAATATAAAACTAAACCTGATATAAAATGTTGATTTCAAAATACACTAAGATTATATATAAGCAACTCATACAACAGCGTAGAGTCAACCCTCTCATTCATAATGTCTCCTGGGAAGTGGCGGCGCTGGCGTCCCCGAGCCTGCGGAGGGCGGCCACCCGGGGTGGCGTGGACCCCCGTGGGGCGGCGGGGCGTCACCGCGGGCCTGGACCCCGAAGTGGCCTGCGAGCGGAGCCCCTGCTGGCGGGAGCGGCCGCTCCTGGAGGCGGTGTCCCCCGCCGGTCCCCAGTGTTCGCGCCCATGTAGTCAGACCTAAGCGGCTACATCACGCCGACCCGGCCAAGCTCCAGACCGTGCAGAACACGCTGGAGGTGCAGAAGGACACGCACGGAGCAGCGCGGCCCAGGGGGCGGCCGGCGCCGAGGAGGTTGAAAGGGGGCTGCGCTTCGCCAGAGCGTCCTCCGGAGCACGTGCGACGGCGAGCGGGACGAGAACCACCCCAGCCTCGAGGTGGCCCGCGTCGAGCCACCAAGGCCTGCGAGGCGGCGCTCGAGAGGGCCGTGGCTGGCCTGGGCGAAGGTCTCCACGCAGCACTCTGCGCGGCCCCCGCTAATCCGACGTCCTGAAAGCGCTGTCCAAGGCGCAGAATGACACCAAGGAGGAGGAGTGCCCGGAGAAGATCCGCCTCTTCCTGGCCAACTACACGGCCACCATCGACGTCGCCTACGAGATGTACCCCAGGGTGGACGCGGAGCTCAACTACACGGTGCAGGCAGCCCCTGCGTGGGGCCGCAGGCAGGCGGAAGGGAGCAAAGCCGCAGCACTGTGACCCAAGCCCACAGCCCGCAGGCCAGCCTGGCTGCAGGGGACAGTCCTGGGCATTGTTTAAGTTTCGTGTTTGTTTGTTTGTTTGTTTGTTTTTGTTCATTCTAATGGAGCAATAAATAACGATCTTCTAGATTTGACTTTGACGACGACACAGATTACTGTACATGTTCAATGCAGTGTGACAGGACTCAATTAACCAGCCTGGCTCGGTGGCACACAGCTATAATCCCAGTCGCACAGGATCTTTTAAGATGGGAAGATGCTAACTTTGAGCCCTTCCTGGGGCAAATCAGCAAGATCGGGTCTCAAAATAAAAATCTAAAGAGTTTCGGGCGTGGCTCAGTGGTACCCCACACGGCTAGCGTGCCTGAGGCCCTGGGTCCAATCCCTGGCATCACAGAAACATAAACACAAATAAATAAAATTAACATTTCTAATACATCAGCTCCTATGGTTGTGCCCTCCACACACACGTACACACATGACCACGAAGCACTGCCCTGGCGGAGCAGCACACGCTTCGCGTCATATGGACAGACAGATGGACTCGGCACCTCTGTCGCGCTGAGGAGCTGGCTGAAGGATGCTGCAGGTATTTTAGGGACTATGAAAACTCCGATTCAAAATTTTGCAGGATCCTTCTGTGGCATTCTTTACAGTTTACAGAAGCAAACCGGTGTGTGTTCTGCCAGGCGGACACAGCCCACCCTCGCAGGACTGTCATCAGCAAACATCAGCCTTTGGCTACCATCTTTACTTTTTAGCTATATATATATAGCGGGAACCAACCAGCAAGCCTTTGATGACCAAGAGGCCATTTCTTTGCAAGCTGCTGGGCACAAACAACTGACCATAGACAACCATGTCCGAATTCTTCTGCATAATTGTTTTCAGGGACAGCTCTTCCAACCTAAGAAGCAAGTAGATTTCTCAAGAGGGAGGACCGTGCCCTCCAGTTGCAGAGACTCACGAAGCCGCCCTGCTGCCTTAACGGTCCCTCCTGGCACTAAAGAGCTTATATTTTTTAAAATACCAGGGCACACCCCAAAAGATTTGATGTGTGTTTAATAAAAAAACTCAATAAGGAACAATTGATGGTTTTTATGCAGAGACTAAATGATCCTTAATAAATAAATCTCTATTTTGGAATCAAAATATATATATAATGTATTCCGTTTATAGACGTTAAAGTAAAAAATAAATATGCCTAGTGACAAAATACTTTTTCTCTCTTCATGCACTATAGTCTCCTTTAGAAGTTGTCTAAATAATCAAAGTTTACTTTTAGTTCAAAATTATAGCGTCAATTTAAGTTTATATTTTGCTTTAACTTCCCAAATTAACACAATTCATGCAAGTGAGACATTTACAGATTTTACACTAGGACTTAGTTCCACCAGACCAGATGCCCAAAGATAGAGGCTCAAGTAGCTTATTTGAGAAGTGAAAGAAATAAAGAGATAACAAGGTTTGCTTTACCATGCCAGCTACCCCGTGGGTCAATGCAACTGAAATCTGCAAGCAAAGGGCAGGGAGTCGGGGGCTAGCAAGGCCCAGTGTTACCACTTTGCAGAGCAAAGGCACGAGGTTATATTTCTTCAATTCCCGTCAGGCACTGAGTGAAGGGAGGCTGCTCCTAGACAGTGTCAGTTCCCTGGTTTTGCATCTTCCGTATGGGTGGCAGAAAGACTCAGGTAGCAAAATAAAACTTAGTCAAATTATCCGAGATTCTGGCAGTCGGGCATACTGGACTGAAGCAGCGAATGTTTGCCACTATCTAGTGGAACAGGTGAACCAGAGGGTCCTGTGTGATGCTAAGTTTTAACTGATGATCATGGAAATACATACTTCCATAAGATACTAGAACTGAATTCTAGGGAGCCAGCCAAACAGCCCAGCAGATTAAAGTGCCTGCTCAGGCAGACGCAGGGGCCCGAAGTTTGATCCCTGGCCTGCTGTGACAGCCCTGCCCCTGGGGCATGCTGAGATGGCGATTGAGACTGGGTGTGATGGTGGGCTCCTGTAATCCCAGCACTTGGGAGGCTGTAAACAGGAGGATCACTACGAGTCCGATCTATGCAGTGAGACCCTGTGCACTCTGTCCTAAATACAAAAGAGCTGAATTATAAATATTACTGGATTATCATGTTACTTTATGCAAACAAAAAGTATATTACACCTCGAAACTGTATTAGAAATCTAAAAAGCTCAAAGTAATGAGGTTTCCTATGGACAAAGAAATACAGATACTTCTGTGCTACAAGATGAACATGTTGTCTGTATCTTGTTTCCACATTGCGACAAAGAAAAAAAAAACCAAGAAATCCTTACAGAGAATGCAACAAAATATTGAGATGATTATACAGCATGAGCAAGGAGGTTTCACCCAGGTTTGAATGGATGGTTCCACATACAAAAATTAATAAATGTAATAAATTAAACAGAAGACAGGAGAAAAATCACAGGATCATCTCAACAGATTCAGAAAAAGCTTTGAAAAATGTCCAACATCCATTCATGATAAAAAAAAAACCCAGGAGAAAATAGGTGTAGAAGCGCCTCTCCTCTCTATGGCAAAGCCATTTAGGGCACGCCAACAGCCAGCATCATACTAAATGGGGAAGGCTGAAAGCTTTTCTTCTAAAATTAGTAGAAAGATGAGGCAGTCACTGTCACCACCCCGGTTCAATATTGTACTCAAAACATCAGTCAGAGAAAATATGCAAAATAAAGAGGATGCGTAAAAGAGAAAGGAGTTGTCATTATTGGCAGATTATGTGATTACGGCCGCAGATGCGACTGCAGATGCCGTGATTACACAGTCCTTTACATAGAGGACTGCAAGGAGTTCCTCCAAAGACACCTAGATTTAACAGTTAAATTCAGTAGTGTAGCAGAGTGAATAACCAATAACATTTCTGTACACTAATCATGAACTCACAGAGAAAGAAATTAGGACAGCAATGTCATTCACAATAGCATCAATTAAGGTAAGTACCTAGGAATTAACCTAGCCAAGAAAGGGAAAGTTCTCTAGACTATAAACTACAGTACTCTCAGGGGCAGGGGGGTAACTGAAGGGCTGGCGGGATAGCTCCGTGGACCGAAGCACCTGGTTAGGCTAGCTTAAGCAAGCATGGGGACTGCAGTTGGACCACTAGCATCACGTGTGGAACTGGCCCTACTGCCAGGGCAGGCTGAGCTGGCCACAGAGTCTGGGCATGGTGGGGCATGCCTGTAATCCCAGCACTGGGGAGGCTGAAAGCAGGAGGATCACCACAAGTCCGAGCTGCATAGTGAGTCCCTAAGACAACCAAATACATTTTTAAAAAAGACTAAAGAGAACACCATAACCATGAAGGCATCCCATGCTCCTGGAAGGCAGAACCAATATTGTCAAAATGGCCATAACTCCAAAATTAATACATAGATGCAATGGGATTTCAATAAAAATATCAATAGTGTTCTTCACAAACCTAGATAAAACAATCTTAAAATTCACATGAAACAAGAGACTCAGACCAGCAAAAGCAATCCTGGGCACTAACAGCGAAGTAGGAGGCCTCCCAGTCCTAGACTTTGGGTAACACTGCAAAGCTACAGTGACAAAAATTGCATGACACGTCCAAAAAAAGACACGAGGATCGACGAAATGGACTAGAGAATGCAGAAAGGACACAAGACATAATTAAGTCATGTAATTTCGATAAAGCAGTCAAAAATTTATGGTGGAGAAAAAGAGAGTCTTTTATTTTTAAAGAATATAAAATAGACATATAAAGAAAAAAACAGTATTACAAATGACACAAGATTGAATGAAATAAATAGGAATTCAACAATGCTTGCTGTATTACATGATGTTATCTTCAGATTAATTGTTCAGATTACCAGATATAAACATGTAAGATTCACTTAGAATTTTTTTAAATAGACTCTTTTAACACATGGTCCTGCAGGTGTGATGAATGCCTGTAATCACAGCATGCATGGAGCTGAAGCAGAGCCACTGATGTGAGTCTGAGGCCAGCCTGGGCTACCTACGGGAGTTCCATGCCAGCCTGCACTGCACAGTGAGAACACGTCTCACAAAAACAAAGTAAGCATACAAACAAACTAACTTACGTGAAAACTGGCTACTTACATGCTGCAGGCTGACTGTAGGCTCACAGACATCACCAGGCAGTACACTAAGATCAGGTGGATAAAAGAGCGTACATTAACATTCCAATCTGCTGGAAGTTGTGTTAGACAAAGCTCTTGAAGATTTCGGTACGTTCTTACAGATAAGAACTTCTGAGGAGGACACTAATTGTACAAGACGTAACACCAAGAAAAAAACAAGCAGCATCACATCAAAATAAAAAGGCTCTATACAGAAAAAGAAATAACTGAGAAAGTAAAGAGATAACCTACAGAATGGGGCAAAAAATTTTACCTGTTCTTTGGCTAGAAGATTATCATCTAGAGTATATAAAGAACTCGAAAACACTTGCCCTGCAAAACAAAAGACCCAGGAAAAACATTGATGACTAAAATGAATGGGCAATACTTTGAGGAAGTATACATGATTAATGAAGATGTGAAAAATGCTCAAAATCAGCGGTCATTGGAGGAATGCAAATTAACAGACTGCTGAAATTTCATCTTAGTCCAGCAACAATGACCTCCAGCAGAGCGGTCTCCAAAGTGACTCTGAGCAGGATTTCACCAGGTGGCTTTTCATATGTACTTCTGAGTTTATTGGAAGATGGGCGGTGGACTCAAAGTAAGCAAACCTCTGAGTCACTGGTCTCCCCTCAAAGGACAAGACAAAGCCACAGCTAAGGACACCTAACTGCCACCTCAGTTTACTAGATGAAGACCTCAGCTGCAGGCATCTCGCTTCTGCCCTGGAGGTCTGCATGGAGATATCATAGTTCTCCAAGTTAGCATATATTACAGCATCCTGACCAGATTCCTATGTTTGCATCAGAGTTCACCTCTTGTTTGACAGCTAAGTAAATAGGGCTTCCCAGAGAAGGTCTTTGTCTTAGCCACCAGAAAGTCTTGAATTCTGTTACAGGGGTTTTGAACACCCTGGAAACCTAAAATCATACCAATTGTCTCTTTTATTTAATCCTTCACTATTGACTCATTTGGGAGAATGCAGGCCTGATCAGACTGCAACAACTAAGTAACAATATCAGCCCAACTGGAGTATATTGGATTATTTTGCTGAATTCACACACCTACAATATTTAAATGACAATAGAATACCCATCTCTGACAAGACTAAACAAAAAAGGCAACACAAATGAGGGACCATTTTGTGTCTGTATATACAAAATAGTTAGCGTAGATATACAGCTACTTTCTCTTAATTCAATGAGAAGACAGATTTGAACTAATAGTGTTTGAATAGGATATCATCTCTGCACCTTGTACTATGAATAACCACTATAAAGACAACAATATGCAAAGTATTAAGGAAACTGTCCTATTAATTGATTGAAACTGCCTCATTGCTATTTGTTTCTCAATAAAATTAATAAAATAAAAAAAAGAAATTAAATAACAAATGCTGAAGAGACTGCTGGGAAATGTTATCCTTCTAAGATGTTGGTAGAAAAGGAAACTACTACAACCTCTGCGGAGATCAGCACGAAGTCTTCTCAGAAACTTAAAAATGAAAATCCCACTATATCCAGCCTTGTCTCTCCTAAATGTCTCCCCCAACAAGTTAAAGTCATCAAATGACAGTGACACATGTTGTACCCACGATTGCAGTAGCACATCTCTTGATAGCAAAATCTTAGAAGAAGTCTACTTGTCCCCTAAGAGATGAACTAACAAAGAAAATGTGGCGTTTATACAAAAAGAAGTCGTGCTCTGTCCTACTCTTGAGTCTTCTGCAGTAACACAGGTGCATCTGGAGATCGCAATATTGAGTGAAATGAATCAGACACATAGTATTAAATAACTGATGGTTTCTTACATATGAGAAACCCAAAATATAAATAAAGTATGAAGTAAAAGACAGGTAACAGGAGGAAACAGGGAGGTAAAGGGAAGGAAGCCAAGCAATAGCAGGAGAAGGGAAATGAATGAATGCATGCATTGAAATGTGCGTTGTCCACATACCAACTCCCCGAGGGGAATGTAACCATTATAAAATCAAGATGTACCAATAAATATAAAAAGTTAAGAGCTGAGAAAACAACATGTCATGCCTACCAATTAAAAGCATTTAAAATCTGGGACAACCAAGTGACAGTGAACATATTCAAGGCCCCCATCGCTACCATTTAATTCTACTTCTGGCCACAAAAGAACCAAGGCAGCTCCCAGTGATAAAGCAGACCACACTGTACTGTACTAAGGGGATTTTGTTGTGCCTAAAAGCCAGGATCTTCTAGAGTCTGCTGGAATTATGTCAGAACACACAAGTCAGTTGAAAAGGCCTCCACAACATGGAAGAACAGAGAGATGACCAAAAGGAGCCACAGGCCCAATGCATTTAAGGTGACCACTTACAGCACTCCTGCCTCCACACAAACTGTCACTGTAAGTCACAGAGACATAAAATTCAGTGTTCTGAAAAGCAGTCTTCAACAAAACATCAAATCTTTACTGCAATTTCAATAAAAATGGATTGAGACGAATGATATCAGAAGAACACAAAGTTCTCCTTTATACAAGAAACCTGGCCAATAAAAGCAGGAATAGAATATCACCATTGTATAATCTCTCGTGAAATAACTGATCGTGTGACCATGTACAAGACGCTAAAGCCATTCACTAACCGCTTGATCAGGAACGTCACAGTGGAGGCTTGAGAAGGGCAACACAGGAACTCACAGACTGGATTTACCCACCCAACGCAGGAGAAGCTGGCCCCCGCCGCAGTACACTAAGATGTGCATGTGTGTAGAAAGCCCACTTACTAACACTTAACATCCAGATCCAATCTAGAGCCTGAGATCTCATTAACAATGTACACAAAATGCAGTGAACAGAAAGAGTCCAAATTACCAGGAAGATGCAACTATTTTAATCTAAAATCCAAATAATTCTTTGGAAGAAAAGCTCTTTCCCATTTTCTTTAACAAGCAAATGATATGATGAAGAGGAGAAAGCCACTACAGATTGAGAGACATTAAAGTTACACAGCCCAAATTCAGTGTGTAGAATTCATCTAGATCATGATTTTCACGAACAATTGTAAAAACACATTTTTATACCATTTAAAAATCATAACAATGAGGAATTTGTAAAATTACACTGAGTGTGATAATGGTTTGTGGGGTTTTTTTCTTAAGAAATCTTTACAGGGCTGGAGAGATAGCTCGGCAGTCTAAGTGCCTGCCTGACAAGCACAAGCACCGGGATTCAAACCCCGGTACTGCATGCTGTGCTAGCCCTGGAACCCTGGGTGTTCTGTGCCCAGCCCCTGAAACTGGGCATGGTGGTTCATGCCTGTAATTCCAGAGCTGAGAAGGCTGACAGAGGAGGATCACTATGAGTCGGAACTGCATAGCGAGACTCTGTCAAATAAATAAATAATTTTTAAAAGGAGAAAAATCCTTTCCAATAAATCAAATTATAAGGATGTGCTTCTATTTACCTGCTAGGAGGATACTATCCTTAGTTTTCTGTCCTACCCTGTACAACCCAACTCCCACAACCGAAGGGAGAAGTGCTGTAATGGAGCTCACTGCTACAGGGCACTCAGTCAACAGTGGACTAACTCCAATGCAGAAGCATCATGGCAGATGGGCATGGTGAAGCGAAGGTTCTTAGCTCTAGTGGCAGCAAAGAGCAGAAAGAGAAGAGTCCCAGAGAAAGAGGGGCGGGCCAGGGAGATGGCTCAGTAGAACAAGTGCTTACCCTGGCAAGCGTCAAGGGCCTGAGTTCAATACCCCATTCCGGAAAAAAAAAAAAAAAAAAAAAAGATTGTTTTTAAAGGGGCCAGGAAGGTGGCTTAGTGGAATAAGCGCTGTGCTTCCCTGGCAAGCGCAAGGGCATGAGTTCAATCCCTGGTTCCGAAAGAAAAAGAGAAAAAGTAAAAGGGACAAGGGACCAGATGTACACCTAAGGTCACATGCTGCTTGCCAATCCAGAAACCCCCAGAAGCATGTTTCATTGATCCTCTATGTGGATGAAAAAGCCAATATATTTGACAGCCTTCCCCAGCCACAAATGTTCCTCCATAGACTGCCAAAATACAGGTGCACATTGAAAAGCAGGGCTACCCGGGAGAACAGACGGTATGAACAGGAAGTAAGGCCCGGGGCTCCCGGGGACATAGAGCTATTGAAGCATCACCAGGGAAACTGGGTGGGTGGTGGAAGAAGGCTGCGTCTGATCCGTGCTGTGAGAATCTTTAGGACTGTTCTGTTCTACTCACAATGCAGAGAGACCCAGAGTCTGTAGATGACTGCAGTCGGCAGGCTGCTGAGCTGCCTGCACACACTGTAGAAGCTGTACCGTGGCACAGAGAGACAGCGGTGCTTAGCAGGTGGGAGCAGAGCCTGTCAGCTTTGGCTGCATGCCAGGAGCTCCAGAGGTCCTTGGAGGTCTATTCACACCTGGGCTGGACTCCTGAGAACTCACCATTTATTTTAAAATCTTATTGGA
>NW_004524584.1:29670069-29685594 GCF_000260255.1 Octodon degus | reverse complement strand
AAAAAAAAAAAAAAAAAACCTCACCGGATGATTCTAATGAGAAGCAAGGATGGAGAAACACATAAAAATCTCTATGTGTTTTCTGTAGCCAATACCCTAGAGAAAACATGGTTAAAAACCCAGCTGGAGCTGGGTGTGGGAGCCAGGCCTATAATCTCAACCCGTTGGGAGGCTGACAATGGAGAATTGCAGATTTGATCGTAGAGTGGGCAACTAACAAATTAAAGATTCTCTTTTATCTCAAAATTTTAAGATAAATAAATAAAAAATTAAAAAGAGATGGGGATGTCACTCAGTATGAAAGGTCTGAGTTTAGCCCCAATTAACACAAAACAAAGCAAAACCATTTCAATAAAAGGCTATGTATACAAAGAGATCTTTATAGATTACTAATTAATATCCTTCTTTAAATTGGAAGAAATTGTACACAAGTACAAAAATATAGGGAACTCGGAGCCTTATTTCTATGACTCCAGTCCTAGGTAAAGGAAATCCAGATAGAAGCCATAGATGAAATTCCCTTTAGGGAAAAGTGCAAACAGAAGACACCTGAATAATTTCTGTGCTACCAAAGACCCATAGCGCGGGCTAAAGATCTGGCACAGGTAGGTCTCAGCTGTGCAGCTGAGACAACTGAAAATCTCTGAGAGCTAGTGTTCCGACTTACCTCAGCTGGGCTGACCAATATTCTCTAGACGCCTCCAGATAATACCGAACAAGCAGATTCCAACTTCTCTGCATTTATAATTGACAGAGAGAAGAGAAGCAGGGAGTTGGTGTTCAGCTTGGTCGGAAAGGAGATGCAGAGCTCACAACTAGATACGAAGGTTTCAAATCTGATGTAGGAACAGATTCGGCAACAGAAAAGCTGTACTGGCCCCTGTGAGACACTCACAGGAGACACAAAACCCACATCCACAAGGATCACCGTAAAGCTGAGCGTGTCTGTGGGGCGGGTGAGTTGCATGAGGGTGCTCTTGACGGGACTTCCAAGTTTTCAGCTTTCTATCAGAGAGAGAGGAAAAAAGAAATATGATTGAACAATGAGTAAAATTTCAGCTTGCTGTGATAATGTTTGTCATGAAGGAGTCCAAGTGAAGGAACTCTTGCTTTCCGAATAAAAACAGAATTATCATCCATGATTTAAAAATTTTTGAAAATTTGAAAATTATGAGTAGCCAACATGAGACCTTCAAACAGTTCTTTCTGTTTGTGACTTGCATGAGATTCTGAGACTTCTAGAACGCGTTCTCTTTTTCTTTCTTTATGAGCGTATAACAGATTCATTGTGAAGAACTGGTATGCATGCAGGTCTCCTCGCGGCCCTTTCACTCTCCTTCCCTCCCCCTCTGTACACTCACATAGCTACGGTGAAGAAAAAGACATTATTTTTGTTTTTATCATTTTCATGATCATGAAAATATTTTCAACTGAGAAAACACAAAATTTGGCAGTTAACCTAAATATTTCCATGATCCAATTCTGAATCACAACACATTAGTTGTAAATATTTTAAATACTGTGGAAGATTAGCATCTAGGTCAACACTGAATGCCGAAGCACCAGCACCCAAGGAAATAACTCACTGAAGTCATGTTTGATGAGCAAACAAGGTTTATCAAAGATTTGCTCTGCCTATGACTGAATTAGCTCATCTTTATTGGTCATAAAGATAGAGAAATATTATCAAATAACTATTCTCTCTTCTAGCTGTGTTTGCCTTACAATTATTATAATAAACTGGATTGAAGATAAGTTAATACTAGAGAAACAAAAAATAAAACAGAACCATACATTGCCTCTTCAGGAAAAATTAGGAGACATGTGTCCTAAAACTGCTCAATTCTGAGATTCGGCCACGGCTCCTTAGGGTCTGCACGATGTGCCAAAGTTGCATGTGGCCTGAAAGTTTTCAGTTGACATAAAATTCTTAGCTACATACCTTAAAAAAATGAGATTAGCTCTCACATCAAGGGTCAGGGAACAAAGCCTGTGCATGTTTTCACAAACCAGTTTTTACTGGGTTGCAGCCCTACACAGGCATCTACGCCCGGCTGACGTGCTTGTGCGCTCCTGTGACACAGCTGCAGAGCTGTAGTGCGCTAGGACCCAAAAGCCCCGCGTACTTGCTGTTGGACCTGTCGGAGCGGGGGGACCTCTCTGCAGCCTGTTCAACATTCAGCACGATCGATTTGGAAGCTGACACAAACCACAGCATGTCTGTCTGAGAAAGTGAATAAAATATCCTCAAGTACTGTGTATTTATGTTTTCCTGTGTTGTCTTCTCTGCAGGTCCAACTATCTTTGTCATATGGAGAATAGCTTTAAGCCTTTAAGCTTTAATATTGAATGTTTTAATATGCTAATTTTGTTAGATGCAAAATTTCTTCTAAATTCTGCAGCAGATACACGAATTGGGTATTGCTATGGTCTAAACAACCTGAAAGGTCAACAGAGCAAAGCAACACATTTTTTTTTTTAATTTTTTTTCTTTTTTTTTTTGTATTTTTTAGGAAAGGGTCTACAGGGTTTTCAAGGTCTCACTACTAGACTGGACTCGTAGTAATCCGCCTGTTTACAGCCTTCCAAGAGCTGGGATTACAGGTGCACGCCACCACGCCCAGTCTCAATTTGCCATCTCAGCATGCCCTGGGGGCGTGGTCTGCACTGCAGGCCTGGGGATGGAAGCCCAGCTCCTGAGCCTACTTGCAGGCGCTTTAATCTGCTGAGCTATTTGGCCAGCGCTAACAAATATTATTATTGCTTAAGATTTTATGGATGCCTGGGCAGCTGGGGAGCTTGAGGCGAGGATCTCTTGTGAGCTTGTTCACGTACAGTGCGGCGACAGCTGGCTTCTGCCACTTTTCCCCACCACTCACGCTCTTCCGTCTTCTCTGTGTTTGGCAAGAAACCAAGAACAGCCAAGGCATGAAGAGCCTCTTTCTACCTCTGTTCAGAATTGAAGGAAAATTGAGGAACTGAAGGGCTTTGCAATCCACCTTCTACAGATGTGAAAAGTTACAATAGAAAGTGTCTTTTTCACACTGTGGGGGAGGATTTCAAATACATGGTTCCTCATTACATAGGCCATTAAGAGAATTTAGATCATTTTTCAAAACTCAATGACTTATAGATGTTACAAGTCACAACTGAATAATCATATCTCCTTTAGTTTTCCTTATTGCTTTTCTCCTTGAAATACTCTGAGGTTTTTTAAAAACATTAAAAAACATTTAGGCCATTTGCTAATTTTTAATTCATCAGTAATTTTTCTACTGCAATTTGAAAGATAAACTTTTATGCCATACGTGAAGTCTTTTTCTCTTAATTTAAGAAGCAGATAAGATTTACCACCAGGAGTGTCTAGGCCTTAGCTCAGAATGCCCTGGGTTGTATTTTAGAATCCAGGGTACTTCTGAAACATAGATATAGTGTCTTCCCCAGAGATATTGATTTATTAGATCTGAAGTGGAAACATGACTGTAAGTTCTGTTATTTTGTAGTACTTTGTTAGATTAATATAAAACAATATTTATTCGAGAAATATGAAACTATTATTATTGTCATTATTATTATTTAAATGCATTTGGTTGTTGCAGGGTTTAGCTGTGCAGCTCAGATTCGTGCTGATCCTCCTGCTTTCAGCCTTCTCAGCACCTGGATTACAGATGAGCGCCACCACGCCCGGACTCTGTAGCCGGCCCGCGCACCCAGGGGCCGGCGCAGCACGTGGTGCCGGGGATCATCCCTGTGCTTGCCAGAGCTTGCCCAAGCAGGCACTTTAGTCCACTGAGCTATCTTGCCAGGCCCAAAACCCTTATTATTGCAATTGCTTTTTTTTAGGTTTTCTGTGCAGGCGATCAAACCTAGGGCTGTGTCCATGCCAAGCAATTGAACTGAGCTACGCAAAATACTCTGCTAATGATACTCTTTTAATTAGAGGACTGCTGTGTTGTTCTCTGCTTTATAATGTGTCTAAAGAAGAGGACCAGGTACAGATACACATCAGTCATGGAGACCGTGGGCACCTGTGGGGAAAACACAGCAACGACTTGAGCACACTGCTGTTTAAGCGTTGGTGACTCCACTTATCAAGGATCAGACTCTGTCGAGGTAATAGTGCAGAAGACATTTTCTGAGAGTGACAGGAGCAGAAAAGCCCAGAACTCCGTGGGCAGCTGAATAAAAGGGATGGAATTCTCCCTGAAGAACAGGATGTTGGAATACAATAGCAAGGGCAACTAAAATTTGCACAGCATCTTGTAGTTCACAGACAAGCACCCTCTCATGCCACACCCGGGTCTGCGCAGGGAAGGGCTGCCTCTGTGGTCCCGCATGGCAGATGGGGATTCCACGGCTGGGGAAGAGACAGAGAAACGAGGGCTGTGCCCGACTCTGCCGAGCCGGTCCGACGAAGAGAACCGTGGTTCCCCCAGAGCGGATCGTAGATGAATGCAGGAAGTCCGATTTAGTTATTCGAGGGCAGAAAGCACGAATGCCCCTCTTGCAGCAAGGGGCTTAGAGAGGACTCCCGTGAAATCTAAGACTATGCGGATCATTTTGAGGAAGATACTTAACCTGCTATGTGTTGTTAGTGAAGTTCCTGGGCTGGATGGTCAATAAAGACATGTATTTAGCTCACAGTTGCAGGACCGAGCGCATGCGCCAGGCTCCCGCTCCGTCTGCCGAAGGCCTCGCAGCAGACGCGGGTGTGCACGGAGCAGGGCTGCGCCCAAGGGGCAAAGCGGGGCGCTGGGTGTGTGAGGCCTTCTCCAGGAGGGCGACTCGGCCGGGAGAGCCAGCTCGGACCCCTGCGACCTCGTCTGGCCTCTTCAGAAAGACAGTCCTTTCAGAGTGGAGCCTCCAAGGGCAGACCACCCCAGAAGCTCCGGCATCTCATGGTCATCCTCGCACGGGGAGGCGACTTCAGCCCCTCACGGCAGCGCTGCCACGGAGGGTGCTCTGTCGCCTTCTGTCATCAGTGATGTGAGCACCTGGGCACATAGGCTCCGAAGCGTTCTCTGCACCATGAGCTCACAGATGAATATACTTAGGTGGACCAATTACATACGTATGATCATGACATTTTCGTACAATGATACCTCGGTTGTCGAATCCAATTCCTTCCAAATTCGTGCGCACGCAGTAAGAAATTCTAGAACCGAACACATTTTTTACAGAAGAAATAATGAAGAACCAAGTAATTGGTTCTGAGGCCCAAACACTACACTTTTAGATTCATTTTTCCAGGAGTTTAACACAAAGTTGACAGTTGTGGCTTATGGTAGTACTCCCCCCAAAAATCTAAATTTAGTATATTAAATATGAAAACACAATATAATAAATACAATTATTTAAAAGTTGCACAGGTGCTTTACCTTGACTTGGAGGCTTCCTGGCATACTGCAAGCTGGAAAGAAATTGGAGGAGAAGGAGAAGGAGCAGGAGGAGGAGGAGGAAAAGAAGGAGGAGGAGGAGGAAGAGGAGGAAAAGAAGGAGGAGGAGGAGTAAATGTCAGTTGCGGGAAGGAGTCTTCCATGATGAATGCTGGCGGTAACTTGCTGGCGCGCTTCTCTTGGTCTTTTCTCACCTTTCTCACTAAGAATCCAGGCGGCGGCAGCACTCAACTGCAGCCCCGCCTCCGAGCCTCACTGAGACACAGTGTGCGACTTACTCTTTACTTTGCAGGAACTTTCCAGGACAGTTTTAGTTCCAGCGCTGAGCACAGTTACCAACACCAAGCAGATTTCTTTCCAACTTCTTTTGTCCAGCAGTGGGCAGTTCAGGCTGGAAGCCACCGGGCAACGAGGCTGTCGCTGTATTTCCGTAGAAATACTGAAATCTTGCAATTATGTGCATCACCCAGCCACAAATAGCTACATTGATCTTGAGCAGAAAGATTAGGGGTTGCTTTTCTGACATCAAAATGTAATAAAGATGAAACAAAACAGCATATTGTCACCATGTAAATACAGACATGCAGACCAGGAAAGGAACAGAAAGCCTGAAAATACAGTAGGCATTTAGAGCTACCTGGGCTGCCACTTAGGTTTCCACAACATAAACAGAGAAACGACACCCTCTGCAGAAAGTGGTGCTAAGAATGCTAAATGTGCTCACGCTGATGAACGAGAGTAGACCCTAACCTCTTGCAGGGCAAAAGTCACTTTGAAACAGACAAAAGACTTAACACTAAGTGAACAGAAAAAAACACAGAGGAAATCTTGACTCTGTTCAGGGAACTAATTGTGTTACATGAAATGCCTAGGTAGCAAAAGCAAAAATATCAATGAGATTCCATCAAATTAAAAAAGCCACTGAATAGCAAAGGATACACTAAGAAAGGATTAAGGGACATCTCAAGGGGTGCGAAAAAAAATATTTGCAAACCATGCATATGGTGAAAAGCAAATGTCCACACTGTATAAAAATCGAGAAACTCAATAAAAAGTAAATCCACATTCGGAATGAGTAAAGGGCCTGAACAGACACCTCTCAAAAGAAATCAAATGACAAAATGTCATGGTCTGAGGTTTTTGCAAGGGAAATAATATAATACAGGATGCATTTTATAGTAGCATTTATAATGAGCCACAAGATCATGTATAAGAAGTGCAGGAAATCTGCCCCCACACACTAAAGACACCAGTTGAGGGCCTAGATCCTAATATCCTGCGTTAATCCAGCTGAAAACCTAGAGCTCATACCAATGCCTCCCACAGGTCCAACTGGAGGCCTAGAGCCCACGACAATGTCTCATGTAGGTCTACTTCATGGATCTGTGCTGGCAAGGCCCAAAGGTCAGCGGTGGCAGCTAGGAAGTCTATCCCAGTGGGGTGAAGGATCTGTGCTAGCAGCCTGAGGGGTCTGAACTGGAGCCAGGAAGCAACGCTCAAGGTAAGCAGCAGAGCTCCCGCAAAAGCACCGCAGCTGTGCTCAGGACCAGTGAGGTCCCAAGCTCCTCTAGCAATGAGCGAAGCCGAGTTCCCATCAGGAAAGCCAGCCTGACAACATTCTCCATGAGGCTGAGCAGTGCACCATCTTCCCCTCCAGGCCAGGAAGCGGAGCTCAAGATGAGGACCAGAGCTCCTCCAAAGCTCATCAGGAAAGCCAGCGTGACAAAGTCCTCCAGCAGAGCAGCCCAAAAGAACCAGCAGCTTCCGACAGCTCCAACAACTTTTCCAAGCGGCATCCCTAGCAGCACTTTGGCAACTTCTCGTGTTCTGCCTTCATGCTGCTGGCAACAGCCCTTAGGTGGGCCTCCTGCACCCAGCACCAGGCTAGTTTAATTCAACTAGGTGTCATAAGTTGACCAACAGTTAGAAATCCACTACACAGAGTACAGGAAATGTCATCTGTCCTCAGGGAAAAGCAGACTAAGCTAAGACTAAACAACACCTCACACCCATAGCTAGTAACAAAGTGATGAAAGGTACCAAGTATTGGCAAACATGCTGAGAGTAGAGGACGGCTGTACGCTGTTCATGAGAATGCAAGTTATCATGGCCGCCAGAGAAGACTGTGGAGGTTCCTCAAAAAGTTAAAACTAGAACAACTGAACCATGGAGCTACCTACTGAAAACTCTATATACTATGAAAAGTGAGCAGTACATAAGTGACAGAACTGTCGGCACTTTCCTACATAGTGGCATTCTTTCATGTAGCCAAGATATGAATAAGTCAATAGACAAATAAATAAAACAAAATATAAATACATCGATCAATAGATAGATTTTCACACACCAAATGGAACACTACTCAACATGATTCAGCCACAAAAGTCAAGAAAATCTTTGACCACTTGGAAAACTAGGATATTATACTGAGTGGAACGAGGCAGGCACACATAGACAAACAGTACATGAATCATTTGTAAGTAGAATTTTAAAAAGAAAAATACTTTTAAAAACAGAGAGGAAAGTTACAGTTTCTAAGGCTGAGTGTAAGAAAGGGAGGGAAGAGATGTTGATCAAAGGCATAAACAGGGGCCAGGAGACAGCTCAGTAGAATAAGTGCTTCCCTGGAAAGCACGAGGGTCTGAGTTCAATCCCGGTTTCCACAAAAAAAAAGAAAAAAAAGCATAAACATTTAGGACGAGTGTGTTCTACAGACTAATGGTATGGCGTGCTGGCTGCAGCTGTCAATAATCTACTGTAAAATTGATTTTAAAAAAGCAGCTCTTGAGTTTATTCTCACCACACACACACATACACACACACACACACACACACACACACACACACACACACACAAAATGATGACAAACTGAGCTTACGGGTATGTTAGTTGATCTACAGTAATGATTTCACAGCTGTACGCATGTCTGTCAGAACACACAGTGCACCACAGATAAATAGCTGTAAAAGTTGGGAATTGCGTGATTCTCGTGCTAAAAGCAAAATACTCAAACATGACGGTCAAATACATTTGAAAATTCCTACATCTTTACTTTCTAAAATCTTAATTTCTATGTGTGCTTCATATCACTTGTTAATTTCACCCATTTTTAATTTCCCTAAATAAAAGTGTTATAATGCTTTAGATTAATCAAATCAATCACTCAGTATTCTAATTACTTTGATTAAGCTTTAAGTTATAAAATAGATTTTCATTTATGTAGGCAGTTTGTGTAGGCAGTCTAGGCAAACAAGCAAATATGAAAGGGCAGTTTTCTGAACTCGTTTCACCGCTAGCATTATAATAGGGTCGCCAAATGGAAGTGCAACGTGTCCAAGGCAGCAGAATTCCACTTTAAATTCTGAATACTGGGCCGGGATATAGCTCAGTGGCGTAAGCACCTGCCTGGCAAGGGCAAGGGGCCGAGTTCAAACCCCGGTACCACACACGCACACGCGCGCGCGCGCACACACACACACACACACACACACACCCTAAATTCTAAATACTTGAGGAAGAGAACTCTCTCCTTATGGGCTCTGGTATTTTGTTCACATTGGAGGTCCCCAGTTAGAAAAAGTAGCACTTATGACAAGAACGAATTCTGAGGACAGAATTACACAGCCTTCCTTTAAGGAAAGTTACCCTGGAACACATTAAATGAAACTCAAGTGGTGTGAGGGTATGTCACTTGTATAATAGGACAAAGTCCAATAACTTTTATTTTTATTTCCTGCAGAAATCAGAATGCCCCTGATATTGTGTACAATTATAGTATGCAGCCCTTTTCAGTTACAAATGCCTGTGTTTTCTCAAAAGGCGACATGAAACAGAAAACTCAGCTTACTTAAGATATAGTTGCATTGTAATTAACCCTTTGTACCAAAAAAAAAAAATTATTCCTCAGGTGACTTGAATTTCTTCTCAACTAATGTAAGAAAATGGTGGCAGAATTACTTTTATTTTCCTGAGCTGGCAGCCAGCTATAAGGGCCGAGTTCTGCGGTGGTAACGAGCCTGTACTCTGTTTTCAAAGGAGCAGTTGGAGTACCTGGCAGTTCCTGGGGGTTTGGGGTATACCAGTGATTTATGCATCATTTCTCTTCCTCCACGTCTTTCCCATTTCTGTGTTGATAGGGAATGGTATGCTTGCTTCTTTCTTTCTTTCTTTCTTTCTTTCTTTCTTTCTTTCTTTGGTACAGTGTCTCGCTATGCAGCTCAGACTCATAGTGATCCTCCTGTCTCAGCCTCCCCAGTGCTGGGATTATAGGCATGTACCACCACACCTGGACTCGGTCTTCAGTGTGCCCTCGGAGCAGAGTCGATGCGGCATGCAGCACTGGGGATGGAACTCAGGACCTCGCACTGGCTATGCAGGCCCTTAGACTGCTGAGCAATCTCCCCAACCCGGGAGTGGTACTGCTTTCTTCCTCAAATGCTAACTTTTGCCCTGTTTCTTGGTGCGTTATTCAGTATATTCAATTTTTAGTGTTTATCTATTTTATCATACTTTTTAAAACTTAGTTCACTTAAGATTATGCATTTGCCTGCCATTTTTGTTCTTGCTTTTATGAAATTAGCATTTACTAAATCATATTCCCAATTTTCATAGGTAAATTTGTTTAGTTGTGTCTTCTTCTGTTTGAAAATATCCATTTTTACATCTGGGCAGAATAGGTGGTCATGCTTCCATCTGAAAATGTCCTTCTTTTCTGAAAGGCAATGTCTCAGATACAATTCTAGATGTAGTTATTTCTTGTCATTCAGCACACAAGAGATTCAATGATGGGGGCCGGGAAGATGGCTCAGTGGAATAAGTGCTTCCTTGGCAAGCGCAAGGACCAGAGTTCAATCCCCAGTTCTGCAAAAGAAAAAAAGAGAAAGAAAAAGAAATTCCATGATGCCCTGCCTTCATTGGTGCTGTTGAGGAAAATAGATTCTTCTTTTTTAGACTAGTATAAGTTTGGAGTACATGATATTATATTTATATTGAACTTATGGGGAGATACACATACTTAGTACATTCTGATTTTTAAAAACTCCCCCCTCCTCTCCTTACCCACTTACCTCCCCTCCTCTCCTTTCCCCACTGTTATGGATTGTGTCGAGGTGTCCCCCCCAAAGCCTCATGCAGTCATTGGGCGGCTTCTAGAGTTTGTGATTGATTATTGTGGGTGTGGTGGTGCATTTGCCCTGGGGCAGGTAATTTGCATTGCAATGTAAGGAGGGGAGAGAGGCCAGCTAGCTGCCAGAGCTGCTGCCACTCCCTTTGCTGTCTCTGCTTTTGGCTGCCACCATGAAAGGCTGCCCTCTGCCATGTGCCCTCTGCCTTGGAGCCAGCTGAGTGTGGACTGAAACCTTCACTAACTGTGAGTTAAATTAATTTTTCCTTCTATTATTTTGGGTGCCGGGTATTTGGCCCAGCAATGAGAGAAGAGTAAATGAGACACTCATTTTCATCATCATTATTATTACTTTAGTTCATGTTTCAGACAGATAAGGATGATATGCGTTGGGGTAGCTGGTGCAGTCAAATAGTAACAAATGCTGGTGTGGCTGGGAAGCAAAAGGGGGACCCCACACAGTTGCTGGGAAGGTAAATTAGTACACCTATCTATCACATTATGGAAATCGTAGAGAGTGCGCAAAAAAAGTAAATAAAAATGCAATTCACTTGACCTAGCTACTCTCCTCCTAGATGTCTTCCCAAAAGACGTAAAACTGTCATGTTACAGAGCTATACACACAGGCTCCTTTGCAGCAGCACAGTTCATACCGGCTGACTCTTGGGAGGAGCCCGTGCTGCACCAAGGGCCACACAAAACAAACGGGGTATCCGCGTACAATGGAATGCTACTCAGCTATAAAAAGGATGGATTCAAGTTATGTGTAGCAGAATGGATGCAACTTGAAAATGCAATGCTAAGCGAAATAATCCTTTATTTAGGGCAACCTCCTTGCCAATGCTATTTGCAGCTTTTAAACCTTTGCTTGTATTGGTATGCTGCAGTTTCCCTGGAAGATACCAAGACTGAAAAAATTTATATTATTTAGAATTCTCAACTTCTTCATTTTCTTGACTATCTAGATCTTTCAGTGACTTCTCTGTGCAGTCAAGAATTATCCAAATTTCCATAATTCCTGACAATTTTTCCATGGGTCTCTGTTGTTATTAGAGAAAAGAGCATCGCGTTAGTACTAGTTTTTAGGCCAGCAAGATAGCTCAGCAGCCTCAGTGTCTGCTCAGGCGAGCGCAGGGGCTGGGCTGTGATCCATGACACCATATGCTGCACTGGCTGCTGGCCACCACGACCAGGTATGGTGGTACACTCCCGTAATCCCAGCGCTGGGAGGCTGAAAACAGGAGGAGCATTACAAGTCTGAGCTGTGCAGTGAGACACTGAACCAAATACATTTAAAAAAAGAAAAGCTAGAGTTTTCAAAACATCTTTTCAACTGAGTGATTAAATTTGCTGCCTGAGTCACAATGTATGTCAAATCGAACAATTAAATTGAAATTACTATTAATTTTAAAATTTTTTGTAAAAGGTTTTTCCCCTTTTCCATACTGTCCTGGTCATTTTCTATGACTCTGTTTTTCCTACTTTCATTTTCTGGTTTCTCTAGTAATTCTTCCAAAAATATGAATATATTTGTATTACAATTGCATAATCTAGAATCCCTTCAACTCTGAAGCCACCCTGTTTCAGAAGACTGGTACTCCTGTTGCTCCTCTAAACTTCTGCTGTTTTTTCTTTTTTATATCTAATTTGATCTCATTGTTTTTCTTGAACTTCATTCACTAGGTGGAACATATTAATGCTTAAGCTAAAGTTGGATCCTTTTGGTGTTCTTATTTATCCCTGTCGGTGTCTGGGGCGTTAGCCATTTGTACTCCATTAGATTCAAGGTTCACTCTGCGGTCTTGGGTCCTCACTTGTGGCATAGGTTTGCACCAAAAGCCTACACAACAGCCAGTGTGAGGTGCTGCGTACTCATGTGAGATCATCAGCCCCTTCTCTCACCCGCACTTGATAGAGACAAGCTTAATTTACATCTCTTTGGTAGCAGGATCCAACTTTTCTTCATCCATTACCTTGCTATGGTTTGTGCCATTATAGTCAAATGTCAACATTTCTAGAATGTGGCAGAAGTCTCAAGGTGTAAGTCACATCTGCTCCTTGACTTCTTCCTGTCCTGCTTATATTCTATGTGGGATTGATATGCTTGCATTTTTAAAAGATTATATTATAGTAAAAGATATATTACCATCAATTACTTTTAAAAATAACAAAAAATAACCTCTTCATATCTTTTTTTTTTTTTTGGTGGAACTCTTTATGCAGTTCGGACTCATAGTATTCCTCCCGTTTCAGCCTCCCTAATGCTGGGATTACAGGCACATGTAACCATGCCTGGACTCAGTCCCCAGCTCAGAGCATCCGGTGGCAGGGACTGCAGGGCATGGGGTATCAAGTATCAACCCAGGTCAATGCTTGCCTAAGCAGGGGCTTAGCCCACTGAGCTATCTTGCTGGGCCTATAACCTCCCACTTCAAGCACAAGGGCACATCCATACACTGCTATTGCCATTAGTGATGTTAAGAGTCTCCAGTCCATCAGCGTGCAGGCTAAGATCCCAGCTACCTGTGTGAGGGGTAGGGCAAAGGGTGAAATAAGAAACAGAGACAGATTTAGGAATGCATGACAGGAGGCCTGCAAAGTTGCTGTTCAGGATAGGCAGAGACACTCCCAGCTTGTCTCTATTTCCTGGGTGTCCACAGTTGTGGGGGGACTATCTGAAGACTTAGAGAGCCATGGATGACTCAAGGGTACTGATGAGCTCATGCTGAAGAGCACTTTCCTGTCAATGAAGACAATGATGAGAGATGGCAGGTTATGGAGTTTGTCTTTCTCCCAAGGTGAAGCCATTTCTACTACTGCTAGATTCTCAAGGAATCAGGGTGTCTTCAGCTGAAGGAATCTCACCCTGGGGCATCACAGCATTAGGGGACCACTGAGGCCTCACCTGTGACTGGAGGAGCATGTTACTATGTTTCTGCATACCATACCCAGCTCACATGGGTGATCTTAGACTTCAGGGAAACCCTTACTGCAATTTAATTATGACATGATTTCTACCCAGCAATGAGAATGTTCCTAGACAAAAGCCTCAGCCTTGGAAGACACTGAAACTCAATGAGACTCAATAAAAATAAATTAACATTGGCTCAGAAAGGAAGAGAGGTATCCTAATAATTGGGAACAAACAAAATATTCCTCATTCTGGGCCAGGGAGATGGCTCAGTGGAATAAGTGCTTCCCTGGCAAGTGCAAGGGCCTGAGTTCAGTCCCCTGTTCCGAAAAAAAAAATCCACATTCGAATATTTTGTTTGTTAAAGTTGCTGCCAAATTTGTATTTGCTAACATATATGTTAATTTTTTAATGTTTTTTCATCATATTCTGTAGGGACTTAAAGTTCAACATATCAATACTTGATGAAAAATACTTGCTCCATGTTATGCCTAAGATGTGTGATATTCAGACAGATAGTGAGGTTAAGCTCAACAGCTTAGGTTGCATGGTAATAACAATAAGCTTCTATTCTGGAGGGTTAACAACCTAAGTTTGCAGACCAAAATTAGAAAAAAAGGAGGGCTACAAGGACAGCCAACATTTTGGCCCTAGCCTTCCAAGGTCAATTAAAACTCAGGACATATGAGAACTTGTACTGTAACGTCATGTAGCTCAGTAGTGTCCCAAGTTTTCTGATGAAGAAGATTATGGGGCCAAAGAGGAAAGTGATTGATGATGTGGAGTGCGCCTAAGGAGAGTCACCTGGAGAGAAAACATTCTCTCAGGCTCTCACATGGAGCATATTGGCCAAGCAATGGCCGTGGCTCATCCACATGGCTGACACTGACAAAGGATCTACAATCTGAGGTACAGGATCTCAGGAAAAATCCTGAAGAGATTTCACTGACCTTATCAGACCCAAAGACTACAACTCTTGTTGCATAGGTCCTGCTTTACCTTGGTCTTAACCATCCAGTAGAAAAGTATGAAGACGAAATATAGGAAGTAAAGCCATGCTGTTAAGTTGAGCTGTGGGGGACTCAGGTCAATAATTTCTGACATTGCCAGTTAAACAGAAGACCCAAAGCTATTATGGGCTACTGGACTCTTTTAGAATATTTTGCTGAGTTTACACACCTATAATATTCAAATAATGGAACTAAACAAAAAAAGGGATACAGATGAATGTCTATTTTGTATCTGTGTATTCAAAGTAGTTAGGATAGATGTGTAGTTACATTCTCTTAATAGAGGGATTTGTTCTAATGGTATTTGTAAATAGGATATCAAGTCCGCATCTTGTACAGCAACTAACCACTAGGATGAATTTATGCAATGTGTTAATTATTGAAACTGTTCTAACAATTTGATTTGAAGCTGTCTCATTGCTATTTGTTTCTCAATAAAGTTATGGAAAGAAAAAATATTTATATTTGCTTGCTCATAGCATGACTTGGATTTGGCACCCTTCTGTAGCAGTCAGTGGGTAGTGAGTGTAATGCATGGCTCTTCACCTAAAATATGTGAGTTGAGGAATGGATATTTCTGTTCAGGAACAGCCATGATACCCAAGGGAAAGAGAGACGCCACTAAAGCATGGAAAATCATGTTGAAATTTATTATTATTGTTGTTGTTGTTTTTATTTTTTATTTATTTTGTGGTACCCAGGATCGAGCTCAAGACCTTGTGTTCGCCAGGTCGGTTCTTATGCCACTAAGCTAATTCCCCAGCCCTTACTTTTCTTTTTTTTATGTTGAAATTTAGAATTTGCCAGGCCAGGCCAAAAGCACAACAAACAAACAAAAACAGCATTATAAAATTATATTTATAGAAAGTATTGTATGGGAATACTACTCCTGTACACAGGATATTAAGGATAAATATTTGAGCAGCAGTGAAAGTTGAGCAAAATTATGTGTGAATTAGTTATTGGTTTGAAAAAAGCCAACTGAAGTTTTATATTTTCTATGAGGTGATAACTTCTGATGTCTGCATCAGATAAACGAAATATAATAAGCTAAGCAAACTGGTAAAAGACAAATGAGAGAATGA
>NW_004524584.1:29660339-29669969 GCF_000260255.1 Octodon degus | reverse complement strand
ATAAATTAAGAGGTTATTTACCCATTGAAATGATGAGATATTATAATATTATATGTCCCTTAATACATGAATGAACTGGTTGATTTATAATAAATTGTATAGGTGTTATGATTTGGCCCTCTAAAGTAGGTATAATCCATATTCTAAAATTATTGGGCCGCGGGGATAGCTCAGTGGTCTAAGCACCTGCCTGAGAAGAACAAGGACCCAGGGAGGATCTCCAGCACCACGTGCCGTGCAGGCCCAGAGCCACGCTGGCCACCAAAGCCTGACATGGTAGCGCACGCCTGTAATCCCAGGTCTGGCCAGGCTGAGACAGGAGGATCACTACAAATCCAAGCTGCATAGTGAGACTCTGTATCAAACAAGTAAATAAATAATAGGTTTTGTTTTCTTTTTAAAGTGTTTCTTTAAAATTAGTCTTTAGCGAACAACAGAAGGTAGAAATGTGAAAATTAATCGCACTTTATTTTATTTTCTGTCTTTTTTTCTTTCAAGACAAAATTGAAAAATTGACACTGGCCAGTGTCAGCCAGTATCAGGTATTTTCTCAAAGAGGCAAAAAGGCAGAGGTAATATAAGGGTCAGAGCCCTCGCTTCTCAAGCTTTGGAACAGAAGTGACCCGCCGCTGAGAAATCCGGTAACACAATCAAAAGTCCCTGTGGTACCCTTCTTGACCTTTGAAGCCAAAGCGCGTTTGCAGAGCAGAACACGGAGGAAGAAGTCTGCTGCCCGAAACTAGTCCAGCACTGCGTGGGGGCTCACTTGGAGCGCGTTCTCCATCAGTGTTCCAGCGTCCAGCAGAAGTTCCTTGGTAACCAAAGGCCGTGCTAACGCTGGAAAGAAATGTCGAGGAACACCACCGTCACTAGTCTTAATCCTCTGTCAAAAGAACAACAGAAATACGTGCAACACATGTCGGAATAGGCAATTCAGAAAAGGTGGACTTAAAATAGGAGCTCTGGAACCTGCAGTGTTTCCATTACTATTTACACCACTGCTATTCACTGCAATAACAGAGTGACGTGAACGCTGATTTATGGAAGGGGACTCATTTTTGTTACAGCATATATATGGTCTTACGATTGCTTGGAGAGCAAGCAAAAATGCAGCTCCAAGCTACAGGAATCAGGATTGGAGAGTGGCTAAAGCCACCCAGCCTTTTCTTTTCTATCTCGTTGTGTTGTTAATGCATTTTTCTACTATCAAATCACAAGTTTAGTGATGAGGTTTATTTTCTCAGGTATTCAATGGCTTTATCATAGTGTGGTACTAAGCTTGCCAGGATTTGGAGCACTTTGGATTTCAGACTTTTTCAACTAAGTATGTTCAAATTACACTACTAAAAAAAGTGAGAAAATGATACAGTCACAATTTTAAAGCCTAAAACCAGATTAGCAAAGCTTTATGAGAAAAGTCTGGTAAGATAGGAAAATATGTGCCTTCTTAAAGTTACAAGGAATAGGTGGTTTCTAAAACTTTCCTAGAGTCAGGGTTTGAATGTGCATGTGCCGGTTTCACCAGTTCTCCTGAGTTTGATTCCTTCCCAGGGCTGATGAGGCTTTCCCTCATCTAGTGCCACAGGCTTTCCAACTTTCCTCTCAGCCCTCCTGACTGCTGGTGACTCTGCCAACTGGCATGGCCTTTCATCATAGCCTGCTCCCTCTGCCCTCCTGCCTTGGCCTGTGGAAGGTTCTGTCTTTACCTTCTCCAGGGCCAAACTGCTCCCCTCTTCAGTGGCTGATCAAAATCCCATCTAGGAATCATTGCCCAACCCCATCAGCAGCCTAATGATAGAGCAGTCATGATTGCCATAGTGAATTTTATGTAGCACTTAGGAAACCCTGGTGTATTTTTTTATTGTGTATTTATTGTCTTTCTGATAGATTAAACCCATGTCTACAAAGTCTATTGCTTTACAGATGCTCAAGGTTAATTGGATATCAATATCTGAAAACAATATAAAATACTTAAGATACTATCTAATTTGCAACTGTCAAGAGAATTAACAATAAGGAAAATACTGGAGTGTAATTTCTTTGACACTAAGTTACTTTCTTTAAAGAATCCTCACTCAATTCCTGAAAACTTTGTAACCAATTAATTAAACCACAAAATATGTGTACGAAAATACAAAAACGTGGTCTCTATTTTTCAGATTTTCCCGTGCCATCTTGTCTTTCACAGTACACCTTTGCAACTCTTCCCTTTGAACCTGCACTGACTCTGTAGTTTGCGTCATCCCTTGGAGGGCTGATTTCTGCCTTCCTAGGGAGCCTAGGTCTTGATGGGTACTAGCCCAGGATGACATGCTAGGCAGGCCACGCGAAGAATCCAGAGCTGGGTGCTCAGCCAAGGGCTTCGCAGGCTAATTCCCTCCTAGTTAGTCCAACACCCAGCTACAGACAAACAAACGATGATGAATTAAACCCAGCCCAGTCAACCCAAGTCACCCCGAGCATTAAAACAACAAAATTAACTTACACATAAATGAAATAATAATAATTTATTGTATGAAGTCACAGAGTTTCGAGTGACTTATTATCTAACAACAGTTAAGTAACAGAAAACAATATAGATATTTTGCCAGGTGTGGTGGAGCACACCCCTAATCCCAGCACTCAGGAGGCTGCGGCAGGAGGACCTCTCTGAGTTTGAGACAAGCCTAGGCTACAAAGTGAGCTCAAGGCCAGCCTGAAATGTATGGTGAGACACTGTCTCAAAAGGACAAAATACATTTTTTAAAAAAATGTTTTAAGAGTAGAATAAGAACATCCTGTTAGGAATTAAATATAGTGAACACACAATCTTAAAATACTTAAATATTTTTCATAGAATAACACGACATATAAATAAGTATATTAACTATGTTAAGAAGTCAAATAATACCATATTAATATGCTTCACTAGAATATTTTTCTCAAATTATTCTATGAAAAATAACCATTTCTACTGCAGCTTACTAGTATTTTTATATACCAAGGCTTTATATTAATGGCAATGATTATCATGAGAAAATAAGTATATGCACAAGAAGCCCAACATTATATCAGCGCTCTGTTTTTATGTTTCTCTCTGACATCCAATTTTCTTGTGAAGCTATACTTAGATCCCAGCAGTGATTGAAAATGTAACTCCTCCTAGAATTGCACTCCCCTTCTATCACTAAAGGGTGTCTGAAGCATTAATTCTACTTTGCTGCAATTATTCTATTTCATCTTTCTAATCTCTTGCAAGAGTAATTTACCCAAATCAATATCCAGCCATATCATTATTTATAGTATTCCACTATTCAAGGCTTAATAATCCTACAAATATGTGACTATCACTAAGGGTGCAAAATTTTGTTTTACACATAACAGCCACGAGATGCATTACTAGCATAGGGATGGAACACATCTTCTCTCTTATTTCACAAACTAGAAGGATCACACTCACCCTATACTGTAAGGGACTTTAATATAAAATTAATATATTTGTAATATCACTCTTCTTGTTGTTAAAATAAATTATAAGATATCTTTTCTTCATTTCCTAAAAGAATTAAGCCAAAACTTCATGAATTTCAAAAAAAATTTGATTATGCAGATCACATTTTTTCATATGACGACTATGTTTTGCAGCAGTGTGACTCTATCTGCCCGGTGACCTCTTGAAGTGACAATAAAAGCCACTGTATCTTCTCCTGTGTATTATGGCATTCTTACTATGTTTTTCTCTTACATTTTGATTAGCTAGTGAGAACTACAGATCAAATGGTTCATAAAAGAAAAAAATTGAAAATATCTGTTAGCCAGCTCTGAAGTAAGTGTTCACATTATTCTATATTCAAATAATTTTGTTTCCAATTTATAATGCTGCCTGGTTGACATTATGCTCATTCATTTCATTAAAAGGAAGCCTTATCGTTTATGTCTGTGTGATGCTGAGAGATAATGAGCATTCTTCTCGGTCATAGTCTATGAAACTCCGAAAAGGTGTTTATTTTAAGTGCCTCTTATATGTCTTGTAGTGCGGTATCTTCACAAAGCAAGCAGTAGCGATCGCAGAATAATTGCCGCACAGCTATTATGCTTCCAGAAGGGAAAGACATTTTGGAGCCCAATATGGCTCAGGCGCACCCGGGAGACAGGAGCAGGAGAACTAGACAACCTGACCGCAAGAACGCAGTAGTTCTGCTTCATAAGAACTTGGATGCTCTTTCTGTGCTCTGAGCATGTCACTCGGACATCCTGGCTGCTTTCACCTTTATCCTTCTTACATAATCCTCCGATGTTTTGTTTTATTTGTTTAATTCCGAATCTTATTTTGAGCTTGGGGCTCTCCAGGATATACACAGAAGAGAAAGTAGTCAGGTATACAATAGGAGAAAAAACCTTTCAGGTACAACTATAAACCTACCTGCACAGACGCACAGCGACAGAAAGGCCTGATGAAGAATATTAGCTCTAGTATGAACAACGAAGAGTCCAGGAACAAGCAGTGACATCCATCCACTGGCATGGGCCTGGGGCCTACGATGAGGCAGGTCAAGTCTGAGAGAGGGAGGAGGAGCCAGAATTGAAATCCTATAGGATATATATGTTTTTAATTTTTATCTATTTATTTGGTACAGGGTCTCCTTACGCAGCTTAGACTCATAGTGATCCTCATGTCTCAGCCCAGCCTCCCCAGCACTGGGATTACAGGCATGCACCACTTAGGCCTTGTTTCTGTGGCCGGCTCTGCATGTCCTGAGTTCCAAGACCAGCACAGTATTCAGTACCCGGGACTGAGCTGGTTCCTTGTGCCTGCCGGGCAGGCACTTAGACCACTGGACTATCTCTCCAGCCCTCCCACAGAATATTATGCAGTACAATGAGGTAAAATTTTAAGTAACAAGATCAAAACTTCACCCCATCCTGGACAATTTCAATGTCCAAAGCAAAGAGTTGACTACAAACACTTAATTTTAATCTAAATCCCTCAGCCTTTAGCTTGAGATTCTCTCTACTTCCCTGACTTGCGTTAGGGTTGACCTTGAGTCTGTAGTTCTATTAACATGAGAGGGACACAAGCTTAACAGATTGCCACACAATTGTCCTTTCCATTCTTTATGAAACTACTAAGCAGAATAACATGATTTCTAAGGAATCCCTTTGGCCTACAGCTCTCAATTTCTTTCATCTCTCTATCATTTTTTTTCACATAATCTTTTTAGAGGGCATCTCTTTTTGAGGTCATCCAACTGCGTGATTCTGAAAATTCAGGCCCATTGAAATAGCAGAATTAATTTAGCCATAAAAACAGGCAGGGGTCAATGCAGTGTCAGAGCCTAAAAGGAAAAAGTGAGCGAGGTTGTGATGAGAAAATTATACCTGACCTCACCTTTTTATTTCCTTTGGCTTTAGCCTTTATAGGGCACTATATTTCCGGAGGAACTGCATGCATTGGCTGCAGGTAAATGCTTGTGTTCTGAATTTATCGAGACGGGCAGCAGGAGGCCAAGGTGTATGTCAAGGGCAGCCACGCCAGAGAGCTGGAGCATCTGTGAATGATGCAGGCAAACGCAAACTTTGCCCAGTAGGCATGATTTGGGGGTTGGAAGGGAGTAAGCATGCCCAGGAAAATATAACAACTCACATTTTTAAGCAAACGATAACAAAAGAGAGTACTGCATCTATTTAATTTTTCAAAGTTTATTTTTTCTTATTCTTAAAGTTGTCCTGGGTTCTAAAAATGATTCTAAAGAAAACAAATCCCTAAAGGTGTGCTGTATTGCATGAAAAGTCTTTGTTCTGTTTATTTGCTTCAAGTTTTTCATGTCTGAAAGCCGAATTTTCAAATAGTACAAATTAAGCCTCTGAACTGGACATATGCTTAAGTAGCTAATCAGTCAGGCAGGCATTGCTTTTCTAACATAAATGGTGCATGATTCTTCCCTTAGTAATCTTTGGAATGGGTTTAACTAAGATATTCATGTGAAAAATAAATGTGTGGGAGGAAATAAAATTATTTAAGTACATTTTTATGAAGTACTCTTTATAAGGGCTGCACATGTTAACACAAATCCAATAACTCTGGGTACCTTTCTCCTTAATAAACATTAAAAGCATTCATTGAGAATCTTCTTTCTATTTAATTTAATCCTGGATTGACTATGCATCATCTCAGCCAGATTGCAAGATTTTTCAAAGCAAAAAATAGAGTTGGCTTTTATTTAAAGTCAGATGGGCTTCTGAATGTTTATAATTAAAGAAAGATATTCTTACTAATGCATACATTAGAATTTTACTTGGCCAATTAACCTGTTGAAGCAATGCAATTTATGTGTGTATATTGTGAGAGGGTTCTGTCAAAGAACAGCAAAACAGCTTTTCTTCTTGGACTTTTTTCTTTGCTTATGGCTATAGATTCATATGCAGCATGAATAGAAAGTGAGCTTTGTGCTCGGTACCAGTGGTGCAGTGGTAGATATTGGCAGAACTATATTATTACAACCATTATCCTACCGTTGACCCAATCCTTACATCTTAGCTCACTTTACCTCTTCTGGTGTGTGTGTGTGTGTGTGTGTGTGTGTGTGTGTGTGTGTGCATTTAGCTGCATTCGTCTGTGGCACCTGGTGCGGTGTCCATTCCCACCCCATAGTTAATTCACAGATCACGTCCATCATCACAGGAGTCCCTTAGACTGCCTATTTATTTATTTATTCATTTGGAAGGGGGTGCCGGGAATCAAACTCCTGACCTCGCACTTCCCAGGCTGGCGTCATGCCTTAGATCTATAGTCCCAGCCCTTATACTGACTTTTTAAACTACAAAATCATCCTTATGTCCCTAAACATGATAAAAATCAAAACAAAAATGAAAATAAAGCATTTTATGAAAAGTGAGAAGGTACTAAAAGAATTTGTAAAACACTAAAGAAGAGAGTGGAAAAGAGACCCAGGTAACTGGTAGCGCGGCCTTGCCTGCTCCCCAGGATAAGGGCCTGCACCTCAGCATCTTATTTGTGAATTATTATCAGCAGAGAGAACAGGACACTGCATAGGCATAAAGAAAGCATGACATCAAGAACAATGTCACAGGCTCCAAGCCAACCACCACTAAGGGTCTCTTGGCAACCCCTTACACTGTCCCAGCACACCAGCACTGCAGAAAGGACCACACAGTCCATGACTGCACCAAATAATTAACTGGCCAAGGATTAGGAAGGGAGTGCAACCCGTCATTTGCAGCTGTGGTCTTCATTAGGTTAAGTAAGGGCAGGCCCACTCCACAAATGTGCAGACTCAGTGCTGAGCTGGTTTCTGCTGAGAGCTGCGCTGCGGCCTCCAAGTAGGTGCAAGGCCAAGAGCGATGGTACACAGCACCTCTGAGACAGGAAGCCAGCGAATGCCCTCTGTGAAGCTGGATGATGCAGCGAAGAGCAAGTAAGCTGCAGACAAGCAGAAGTCAGGTGTCCACTGCTGTCCTGAGCATTGCAGGAAAACAAGAAAACCCCTGCTCTGTTAGGAACGCCCTCGTTTCAGATGTGGAGCCTGAACAATCTCACATTAAGCAACTAGGCTAATTGCTGAACTGTCCCATCAAGGAATATCTGTGTGTCACCAACTACATGTGTGAATAAGGGTTCTCCAGAGACACAGGACTAAGTGGGTGCACATAGATTATTAGATAGATGGATGCATAGATAGATAGATAGATAGATAGACAGATGACACAGAGATGATAGATGATAGGCAGACAGACAATCATACATAATTGGCTCACAAAGTCTAAAGAGCCAACATCACAGCGCCCAGGCTACTGGGCAGGACAAATCTCTTTTGCCTGGCATAGCCA
Source organism: Octodon degus (assembly GCF_000260255.1). Lineage (NCBI taxonomy): Eukaryota > Metazoa > Chordata > Mammalia > Rodentia > Octodontidae > Octodon > Octodon degus. The sequence continues at coordinate 29,662,142 of NW_004524584.1, read as the reverse complement.
GCTATTGGTTTATTTAGGTCATTGACTGATGGTGTAAGGCACTCCCATACAATGCAAGGGAAACTTCTTTATTCAACCTCCCAATTTAAATATTAAGTTTGCCCTAAAACACCCTCAGTGAACCCCTGGAATATATTTCGATCAAATATCTGGGACACCACAGCCCTATGTAGTTGACCCATAAAATTAATGACCATACTGTAGATTTTTCTTTATAGAATCAAATTTTTAAAAAGTTAAAGAGGGTGGGCCAAATAGCTCAGTGGATTAAAGCACCTGCAAGCAGGCATAGGGACCAGAGGTTCAATTCCCAGGCCTGCCGTACCGGCCCTGCCCCTGGGGCACACTGAGAAAGTGATGGCTTTGTGAGCCATCTGGATGTGGTGGCCCATGCCTGTAATTCCAGCACTTGGTAGACTAAACAGGAGAATCACTAAGAATCCTATCTAGTGGTGAGACCTTGAACACCCTGTAGACCCTTTCCTAAAATATAGAAAATAAATAAATAAATAAAGATTACAAGTCAATAGTCAAAACTTACCTTGTGGAATATGATAATTTATGAAACGTTCATGCTTTTTATGTTGTTGATGTTGAAACAGGGTCTCGCTATGCAGTACAGGCTGAACTTGAACTCTCTACATAATGTGGGCTGGCCTCAATCTCACAGTGATCCTCCTGTCTCAGCCTCCTGAATGCTGGGATTAGAGGTATGTGCTGCCACACTCAGCGAAGTGCTGTTTTAGAAGGTCAATAAATTAGAGAGAAAAATGATATTGGAGTTCAATTGAAATCTTCACTAATGTCAAAACAATCAGAACCTTCTCTATCATTAACCCTTTTAAATTAGTTTGATGTTTTTGCTTAAGAAATAACTACTGAGATTCAAATATATAATTATTATCAGACCAAATAAGAGAAAATTTGAAATGATCGATAGATCAGTTGAACACAATTTTAAGGCTTCCGCCAATCATCACAACGCATAGAAAGCTAACACTTTGCTGAATTAAACACTTCAGGGCAGTTGGGGAGCAGTGGGGTTGTTTGTACAAAGGGAAGATAGACACAGTGATTGAGGGCTTAGCTTGATATTGATTAACCCAAAATTAATTTCTATCGATATGTCTAGAGGCAGATGATGATCAGGATGTTCAAGGGTATCGTGTCAGGAATTTCCGAGACTACAGCATGAACACACTGTCCTGTTGGTGTCCTCCTAACCCTTCTCCCCCTGAGGTCCTACATTCTTCCCTCATTCCAACTCCAAGGCGGAGGCTGTAAGTACCATGGCCATCCAGACCGGAAGGAGGGTGTCTGGTCAGTGTTCAGGGAGCTCCATACTCTCCTTCAGTTTAAATCAAGAGGGTTTTCTGAACAATCTAAGACCATATTTCTAGTTTTTAAAATACTGTTCAGAAAAAATATTGTTCAGCAACTGTTGAAAATGACAAGTCAGGGGCTAGGGGGTGTAGTTCAGTGGCATGACATCTGCCGGGCAAGTGGGAGACCCTAGTTTGATTCCTCCTATTCCCCCAAAAATGACAAACCAATAATGAGATGGTGAATCTGTAATCTGAGCAACTATATGAAAGAAAGCAATGTACAATAGAAAAACCACGGCTGAATACCTTCCATCTTGTTCTTTTAAATGTGGATTGTTTCTAATGTCTTACCTGTTATTTTTATACTCTTCAAAATAAATTAAGGGAGATAGCTCCATGGAATAGGCATTTGTCCGGCAAGCGCAGGGTTCTGTGTTCAATCTCTGGTACTGCAAAAAATTAATTAATTAAATAAATA
>NW_004524584.1:29634257-29660019 GCF_000260255.1 Octodon degus | reverse complement strand
TTTTATCTTTGTTCTTGTTATTTGTTTTTGTCTTTTCCCTCTTTAAAATAAAATAATATTTTTCTTAAAAGGTGAGTTGGTGAAGACTGGGCATGGTGGCACATGCCTGTAATCCCAGGGCTTGGGAGGCTGAAAATAGGAGGATCACTATGAGTCCGATCTGTGAGACCCTGCGCTAAATACACACATACATAAATAAATACATAAATAAATAAAGTCTTCCCAAAAAAAATCAAGTTGGTGAAAAGAGAGGCATACTTAGCCTTCGCCTGTGTCCCCGTACTAGGCTGAGCAATGCCACTTGCCTCAGAAAGGTATCTGTGTCCCCATCTCTAGGTCCTGTTGCTTTGCCGTCCTGTATGGTACGGGAGAGCTTTGCAGGAGGATTCAAGTTGCAGAGTTCAAGGTAAGATTGCTCCGAATTATCACAAACCGTAACTGCGGCTCTGTATGGACACATGAGCCATTGGGAGAGGGAAGCAGGAAAATCACTCAGAGAATGTTGCAGCGGCGGAGAGAGGAATTGGAATGGTGGCACTGCTGGCTTCTGGAAACAGCCAGAGGCAAGGAAACAGATTGCTGCCTCCGTAATATTCAGTAGCTCTGCCAACCCACTTAGACTTCTGACCCACAGAGCAGTAAGTTAATACATTCGTGTTGTTTTAAATTAACAAAGTTGTGAACATTTGTTTCAGCAGCAAGAACAGCAACAAACAAATACACCCTTCCTTATTTTCACTCTTGCCAACAACTGAATGAGCTCATTCAGAGACCAAACACCTGCATCTGCCTAAAATCACCCTTTGCATCAGTATAGCTGCTGGAAGCATCCTCTGAGAACTCCAACCTTAGTAGGTGAGGCCTAGGAAGATGTCGGAGCTCCTAGGTTACCAGAAGCAACCACAGCTGATGCCTGAATGCCGAAGTCTCTGCATGAGCGCCCTGCTCACACCACACCCTGAGGCTCAGCCTTGTACAAGAACCGGCATGAGCTAAGGGCCTACACCACTGCTCCATTGTTTAAAGAAGGAAATTTAGCTTAAGCACAGCCTGAAAAAAGTGTTCTGGGAAACAGCAGAAATCAATACAGAATGTTGGCTGGTTTCTTAACCCACTTTCTAAGAAACACTGAATATCATACAAAGTGAGAGGAAGAAAGTTGCTGATGGGGGGCCTGGCCCTAGCTCAGTTCTAACTGTACCATTAAACAATTTTTAAAATGTTAATTCAAAGATTAAAAAAAAAGTTGCTGATGGATGCTGGAGAGATAGCTCAGCAGTCTAAAGCATCTGCTTAGGCAAGCTTAGGCAACCACAGGGACCACGGCTCAATCCCCGACACCATACGCTGCACTCGCTTCACCGCCAGGGCAGGCCACGCTGCACCCCACACTCAAAGAAAAGAAAGGTGCTGAGGTTAAAGTGAAAAGCAGCAGTAGTACATCCACCCCTAACAAAGCAGCAAGGAGACTCCTGAAGCAGAGAGCAGGTGAGAGGCACTCCACAACTGGACAGAAGTCGCAAGCAGAAATTGAAGAGCAGGAGCGCGTCATAGCTGGAGCCCTAGAGCAGGGTGTAGGACACACAGAAGGATGGAGAAACAGCTCTCAGAGCAACCACCGTGCTGGCAGAGCATCAGCTGACTGTCACCAGCCACAGTGTCCTGGATGAAGAGCTGTATTCCCCACGGCTCTCTGAGACCGCTTGCTGGGTCCCGCGTATACGCCCAAAACTGACAAGTTTGCAGTTTAGAGCACCAACTCAGGGCCCAGGGAGACAGCTCAGTAGGATAAGTGCTTGCCTGGCAAGCACAAGAGCTTGAGTTCAATCCCCAGTTCAGCAAAAAAAAAAAAAAAGAAAAAAGAACACAAACTCAGGTGGCAGCATCTATTTTTGTTATGATAACTGAGAATCATTTCTATTCCCAGCCCCCACTTAATTATTAGCTGGTGGAAATTTATACTGAGTCAATTTCCAATTCATCGCCTCCACTCATTCTCTGAGGGTAGGTCAGGTGCCAGGAAGGTTGTTAAGTGAGAAAAAGATGCAGGCAACACTTCCCATGAGAGTAACAGAGAAAGAGGGAGTGGGAACACACGTGCACTGACTTCCGCTGACATACACATACATGCCCAGACACGTGTGTTTATACGTGCAGTGTGTGTAACGCATGCACACAGCCTTGCATCACGGATCCACACACCATATCCTCTTGAATCGTAGCATCTCTTTGCGTTGCTGAGCTTCTTCTAAGCCTTAGGGGGTAACAGTTTTAGATACCCTCAAATCACACCTTCGTGGGCCTTCCCTACCTTGGTGAGCCTCTCCCATGTAGAGTGGCATGTTCACTTTTGCTCCTGGATTCTTCTTATAGATCAAGTTATTGATCCCCTCCCCCTAAACCTGGCACTCACACTTCATTGCCAAAGAGGTCTGTAGGCAGAGGTCATTCTCTTTTTTCCTTTATGCCGCAGCATTTGTTCAGTATCTTCACAATTAAGCTGAACTCAGTCTTGCCAATTTGGGACTATTTTCTTGTCTTGGGAGCAGAAATCCATCATTAGGTGTCTTATAAAATATGTTACCTAAGCCCAGGAAATTGTCCCTAACCTCCTCCAACTTCAACAACAACTTTTCAAATATTTCAGTAATAATGGACTGGATAGTCCCTTATGTAAGCCCTACCCTGAAACAACAAAGAAAGAAAAATCCCAACAGCCTGCTGTTGGAGAAAAGAGTGTGGGGCACAAGGTTATGCAGAAGGAGGAACCTTTAGAATATTTCTAGATGATACATTGAAATATTCACAAATATTATGGAAAGCTAGGTAACCTGAATAATACACATTTCTAAAACTAAAAAGGTCCCAACCAGCCTCATATGAGATGAATTTCTCCCATGAACTTTAATAGAAATCCCAGCATACAAATTGCAGTGCAGCATGAATACTTTTTAGAGGGGTGCAATTTTCCATATAGGGATTCTAAAACTGAGCCGCCAATTATGCACATGTATTTAATGCAGAAAAAACGAAATAGTGTTTGTTTGCCACCAAATAAAATGCTTCCAGGTCATAAATAGCAGGGCAATTGTTTGATAGTCTCTTCTGTTTGAATACTCGTGCAAGACTTTTACTGATTGCTGAAATCTTTACCAGTAAAGACAGAGATTTCATGTCACAAATCTTGCAAAATAATTCTAATAACTACAATCAAACATTTTCCTTGTATATGAATATTTACAAAGTATTCCTTAATATATTATTGTATTGAATTTATTTGGAAGAAATTGACCAGGAACTTTAAGAATACCCATTATTAAAATGATCCGTCATTTTCTTTTTTTCCTAAAGTGAAGAATGCACGTGGGAGCACAATCGCGGCCCCAGCGCTCGGTGCAGCAGCTTCTGTAGAGCACCTGAAGTGTCTCAGCAGCTTCCAAAGCTAGAGACTTACCTCTCCTCCAGTAAGATTTACTTGATATCCTGCTGTCAAGTCCTGACTCAGTTCTACCGCAGAGGGGGCTCTACTTCTATTTGTGAACTGGCCTTGGGTTGAGGACACATTTGATATGCAGAGCTGAGTAGAGTTTACAAAGTATTCGTTGTTGTGTTGATAAAGCATTCAATGACTGGCTATTAAAATGGTTACTTTTATAAGAGGAAAACGTTGTCAGTCTTCTCCTTGTGTAGCTACTTTCTGCAGCATTACTTACTTTGTATTCTAAGAAGACACTCAGTATTCCCAGGGGATTTTAAGCTTCTCCTGCTCACGTATCTTCAGAATTTAAACAATTCAGGAAGACTGAAACTCTGCCCATCCAAGTCTGCACTGGTGGCTGTATTTTCACTACAAAATTTAGAAAGAAAAAATGAAAACTATACTTAACTCCTTGATGGATTTTTTAATATATTTTTTTTCAGGAACCGGGGTTTTTTTTCTTTCATTCCGGGGAACCGGTTAAATAAGAAATACATGAGTTTAATAACTACAATGTTAATATTGAAAAATGGAGTTGCAATCTGTACAATTAGTATTTAAATACTAATATCAAGGCTAATTTTGGGTTCATAAGCCTATATCCTAGCTATCAAAAATATAAAATTTGCTGTTTGCCATATAATTGTATCTCTAAAAGAAAACAGTTATATAGTCCATTAAAGCAAGTAAAACAGTGTTACGGCCATTTCTGTATGTCATTGCAATGAAAAACCAAAGAGAAGTTAAAGGGAAAGAAAGAAGAAAGGAAAGAAGGAAGGGAGGGAGGGAGGGCACAAGGGAGGGAGAGAGGGAGAGAGAAAGGAAACCACCTAAGGAGGAAGGGAGAAAAGAGGGCAGTATTTAATTTTGATACGTCTATCCCTTACCCTAAATTACTTCACCGTTGCGCGTTATGTCTAGCACAATCCCAGATCTGCCTTGTTCAGCGTCGTTGCATCTTCCATCTCTGTCATAAATCTGCATTTATGTCTTTGCACACTGTGCAGACACCTAAGTGTGTGCTTTTTATTTGAGAGAGAAAATAGTAGAAAGAGATAGAAACAAAGGAAGGGTGAGGGAGGGAGAAAAAAGATTTGACCTAGATAATGAACATTCAAAAAGTGAGGCCTATAGAGAAGAAAAATGCTTTCCTGTCCTATCCTCTCGCATGTCACGATCTGAGCGCAGACCTAGAAATAGCAGCAGCGTGGGGGAGTTCCGCAGTAGAGAAAAAACATGACTTTTGATTGAAGTTGACATACATAGTCAGTTGTTTTCAGTCAGCTTCAGCAAGCTCTGATATGATGCCTGTTGCCTGCGTACTACTGGTTGATCAGATTCTCCAATTTCTAATTGCATGAAGGCAGCAGAGGCTCAGCACGCCCGTGTGTCCTCTGGGTCCTTTCCCCCATGTCAGAGGCCTGTGACAGCATGATCTATGAGGGACAGCTCTTCCCCAGATGCCAAACATGCTGATGCTTGATCGTGGCCTTCCCAGTCTTAAAAATGCTAAGAAAATCATTTCTGTTGTTCATGAACTACTCAGTCTCAGGCAGTTCACTATGGCAGCAGCCATGGGGTGAAAGAAAGCACATGGCCTTCTTCTGCAGAGACTCAAAGCAATCATGCTTTCTCTTAAATACCTCCCAGCATGGTCAAGGGGCTGGGGGCTTGGTACAAGCACTTTTGAGAGACTTGCGAGGATAGAGAGAAAAGAACACTTTTCCTCAGTCACACTCACATTCTAGCCCTGGTCACTGAGAAATGATGCCAGGAGGTCATACAGAGAATCGTGCGTGATGCCGGCTCCGTCTAAAAATTCTGAATTCAAGTGGAACATGGTTAAGCCTTATATCTGGATGTCCCACAAAGCCTTACCTGCTCATAGGTGGGCTTTAGGAAGGTAACCAAATAACGGGAGCACCATAGTCCTTAGTGGGTTGGTCCACTGATGAGTTTGGAGCTTCATGTGACACTGGAAGGGAAGCCTGGTTGGAGCAGGTAGTCCCGGGGGATGCAGCCTGGATGAGCCATCTCCTCCCCAGCCCTTGATCTCACTCTGCTTCCTGCCACCCTGCCATCAGCTGTTCCTCTGCTGCCCAGCCACTTGGCCATGCTCCCTGCCGTGGAGTGAACTGACTGGGATTGGAGGCCTCTAGGAACCATGAACCGAAGTAAGCCTCTCCTCTTTAAGTAGAGGATGTCAGGTACTGTCCATCAGTGAAAAGAAAGTAACTAAAACAAGCATGACCTTTAGTACTATTTCTGGTAGCCAGCAGTGAGCGCATTTAGATCTAGCATGTAATAGCTCAGTGTTGGTACTCTACACATTTGGGGAAATTGTGAGAATTCAACATGCTTTTGGAGAAAGTTTAGAAAGACTTAAACTTACATCCTTTGATTATTGGGTTGCAAATAGATTTTTATCAATGTAATTATGTCTCAAAGTGTAGATCCGCATTATCCAATAATTTTAGTGTTTTGTTTTATTTTTTGAGATAAGGTCTCACTAGGTCATTCAGCCTGGGCTTAAGTTTACTAAGTCGTCAGGCTGGCCTCCAATTTAAGGGGCTCCTCCAGCCCAGCTGCTGAGTTCTGGGATTACAGCCCTGTGCCACCAAGCCCAGTTTATCCAGTATTTTGGAATTGCTTATTCTTTACATTCTTTACGTTCTAGATGATAAAGCTCCCCTCAGTTGGAGCAACTAAACTATTTATTTGCATGCTGCTTCATCTCCTTTTCTTGTCTTTTTAGGTTTTCTCATCCTCTCCTTGTGTACTTTTAATCTTCTCCTGAATTGTTTTCGCTATTTTACTCTCCTATTAGCTTGCTAGATTTATGAGATACAAGAGTCTTTTATTATACTTTTAAATGATTACTCACAAAGCACGAGATATGTCCTTGAATTACAGAAGTGTAGCGCTTTTACCACATCTGCTATCAGGCAATGATTTCCAAGCATATTAATTATTTTTGTCCTCTCTCATGCCCGACCTCTGCCATTTGATCTAACTCTCTTTATGTTGAACATCATACGTCATGGTCCACATAGTTTGTGACAAACTGTAGCCTTCCGTATTTATTGGCAGGACCACTGTCTGGAATGACCCATCAAATGAGCATCTTGGAGTTTCCAACCTGAACCACAGACTTTCTACCATAAAGGTGTAGTTTCCGCACATAGCTCTGCTACTGACAAGTCCATCAACCTTATTTTCTTGAAAAGGACTTTGTGAATGATTCTGTCAAGGATGTACAATGCTAGATGACCGATCTCTGTTTGCTCCAGGAAGATGTCACTAGGTTTTCTTCCGGTTTCCTGGGCTTCTAAGGGGAAGTGAGGTGCCCCTTCCTGGTGCTCCTTCCAAGTTATGTGTTTGCTATCTGGCTTCTTTAGAAAGATTTCCTCAAGCAAATGTGTTTTACAAATCTCTAGAATATGCTTTCTAGCTTATAATTATATGGGGGGAGATTAAAAGAAGAGAAGTGATTTGGCTGCATCTAGCGGGTCCCTAACACGTCAGCAATAAACTAGCCAGAGCGCCTGTGCTGGTGCTCTGCTGCAGAGCAGACCCCACAGCCGGCCTGACCGCAGCTCGCTCTGGATCCCCGGGCTGCTGTGGCTGCTGGACAGTCGGGAGCACCTCATTTTCTCTTCGTGTTCACGAGGGGAGCTTAATCAGAGTCTTCTGCTTCTTATGTCAGAAATGATTATCTCCACTAAAAACGTTCCTCAGAGAAAATGCACTGAATGTCTTCTCAAACAAAATTTGAGAATAAATCAACACGTGTCTCTCTGTTCATTGTGTTGGTCAAAACAGTGGCCAGTTGCTCTGGAGGCATTATCTTAGTTCAATGCAAGCTATCCATAGATACTCTCCAGGTGATTTTTAAGGAAGTCCTGATTGCAAAAACATCAGAAGCCCCCGTGTAAGCGCCAAGCATGTGTCACCATTTTCTCTTCCAGTCGGATTTCTGACTGTGCTGAGACCGCCCTCCGTCTGCACGGTGTCCTCCGGGGGTTTGCGTGCGGTGTGCGCTCGTCGCATGAGAGACGTCCTGTGTTAGTGGATCGCAAACTTTTAAAAGTTTGATGAAAATTCTCCCCAGAGATTCCACTTCCCTGCTGGAAGAACTGTAAAAAACACATTTGTGGGCGAGCAATACAGGAGCGAAAGCCCAGTTCGATTTAAACACAGAGGGATGATTTTACTAACAAGTTTAAATAATTTATAAATAGGTTGTTAAAATATAAATAAAATGATGAGATATACAGAAGCAGAGGAAGAGTTAGGCTCAAATGTAAATTTGAGTTATGTTTATATATCGTATGTGCATATATTATATTTGTATTTAATATTGAACTTTTTTGTACAATAGACAATATGTTCAATAAGCAACCATTAGGCTACTGTATAATTACAAAATACTCATGTGTTTAATATGGAAATCTAAGCACACTTGTTCCAAATTCAGATTCCCGGTGTCTGGGTCTCTGTAGCTTACGGCAACGTGTTTCGAGCCTCATGATAGTATCCAGAATCTCCCTTCGAGTAATTATTTCCTGACCACGTATTTTACTGTGATAACTAAAGTTACAACATTCAGCTCATCAGTGTCCAGCGGAGAGCTGTCCAAGCTCTGACTTCCTTCTAGCTTTCTCACAGCTTATTTTATAGTGTTTTTTAAAAAGTCTATCATTCCTCTCACTTTACGTCTATTTTCTGTACTGATATGCCATGACTATTTTTTCCCCAATCTATTCTTCCCAGTTAGTCACATACACTACAGCTTGTAATGGAAAAATCAATCATTTTCTCTTTGGGCCTTTTTTTTTTAAGAACTTGGGATTGAATTCAGGCCCTTGCACTTCTACTGAGCTATCTCCCTGGCCCCTCATTTTGTCTTTGGATTAAACAAAGTCCTTCCCAAATGTAGTGGCACAATATTCTCTTATCTAGTAGTGAGGCCTTGGCTATAGATTGGACAAGTGAAAAACCTGGCCCCAGCCCCTGGAAGGTAGGCGACCCTTTAAACAGAATGCTTTGTCGGAAATTTTCCATGCAGGTGAGCCCACGCTCCCAGAGGCCATGCCAGGGACCCCACAGCCCTCATCCTCCTTACTGCTGTTGGCTGGCATGAGGTGAGCAGCTCATTGGTCTCACCACAGATATCAATGAACTCAACTTCCCTGACTGCATCATTAAAAGCTCATTGTTTCAGCTATGCAATACACAAAAGAAAAAACATCTGCACCTCAGGGAATCTCAGGACTGTTTCAAGATCTACAAATCATGCGCTTTCAACTGTCAATATTCATTTTGAGTAAGCAAGCAATTCTAACCTTTATTCAAAACTTATTTATGTGTCAAGAGGTAATCTTAATCTAAAATGCTAGATTTACCCTTTCAGGTTACAATGTTTTGTTTCTATTGCTCAGGGTTTAGAATCTATGTTTGTAGCTCAATTAAATGATTACATCATTCAATAAATATTTGGAGTTGAGGATAACAGCTTTAGGAACGTGAATGATTTAGTAAAATTGAGTTTCGTTAGTAGGAATCTCCTGCTATGTTACAGAAAGGCAGAGATCACTGATAAGCACATTTTTCCAAGACTAGAACAATCTTAACATCAATCTCAAGGGCTGTTGGTACTTGAGTCATGTAAAACACCATCGATCAGGAAGCCAATCAGAGTCAAAATGTAAATATGATTGCTGTCGCAAGTAAGAATTATTGAATATGTTCTCTTAGTGTTAAGAGATTATTTGTATAATGATCACAAATTCAAAAAGCTTACCATTATCTCTGCCCTAAAAAGCAGTTGTATAAGGAATATAGATTTGACACAGTGTTCACGGGTACCTGTTTCACACACTGCCAAAACCATAGTGCTGTCCACTGTGGGTGGACCATGAGTGACCTGAGATTTTCTTCATATAAGGGACATTAACATCCTTGGTCTCTGCCTAGTAGATGCTACAAGTGTCCCTCCTTCCTTCATGGCAGCTAGAATATCTCTAGCTGTCTCCAAATATCTGCTGCAGTACAACAATATGCTGGGTTGAGGAAGCTTTGCTTTTAAACAGAAGTCAAGAAATTTTCTTAAATCTGTACTGTGTCAGAATTTCATGAGTTAACTCATGTACATTTATATATCTAATATATAATATATTTAACAAGGGGCTAAGTTTACATTTTACATTTTAAAATACAGTATTTCTCTACTACACTGAGTATCTAATTGAAAGGTTTCTCCAGTCCTTCCTGGAAAGCTGCCCACTGTGAGCACAAAGCAACCTTCTTCCAGTGGCCCGCCACCCTCAGTATGTCGATGATGAATGATTCTGTGTGTCATCCAGAGTAAGCCAAAGAATACCCAGATCCCAGAAAAATACTTTTGGAAAATGTATCTGTGAGAATTTTATAGAAGACATTGGCCAAGCTGAATTAGTAGGGCTTATATAACAGAGGGCCCTTCCCAAAAGGCAGAGAAAGGCTAAATTACTTTGCCTATTTGGCCTGGGATGTTGTTCTTGTCCTACTCTCAGACATTGGAACTTCCGGTTCTTGGGCTTTCAGATCCCGGGACTTATGCCAGCAAAGCACCCTGCATCCTAATCCATTCTCTAGTTCACAGAAAGTAGGCTCCAGTGGTTTATAACTGAGGGTGCCTATTATCATAATCAATGAAAATGACATGTACATATATTTCTTTGGAGAACCTTGACAAACACACCATCAGGCTCCAAGATTTACTCATCATACATATTCCATAATACCTTTCCCTCGGTGACTCATCCACAAAATCTCTTTATTCCACATGGCTCCTTCCCTAAGGTATGTCTGCAACACTCAGAGTGTTGGCTTCCTGCTTGAACCCCTTCAGCTCTGAGGTGATATCACCCATAAAAGAGTGAACACGTATACAGTAGTCTTTGATGGACTATAATATATTTGAGAACCCAGACTATCTATTCAGCATTCAATATGCCCTCTAGTGTGTACTTCATACATTAGGAAACTATTTCTTAATAAATAAATGAAAAGAGAAGAGCTAGGAAACATGACAGTGACAAGCCATACAGTTATATGTAAAAGATGGGTAAGGCAATGATCCTGAGAATCTCCAGAAGATTTTTGAATCTAGCAGTTAACTGGAAAGATTCTCAGCCTGACAAACTATATATACTGACACCTGTGAACTGAGCAACTGCACTGAAGATGGTAATCTGTAATAGTAGGTTCATGCTTGGAGTGCCTGTCATTCTGGTCTTCTCAATATGGGCTGCTTGTCATGACATGCCAGTTGCTGCTATGCTGACTCTTGAGTAGATGATTGTTCAAAAAGAAAGGGGGTGGTGAATGAAGACAGGAGACAGGAAAAGGAATGTTATAGGACAATCCAGCTTCAAGATTATGTATGGTTGGATTTTTTACTTATGTATAAACGTAAAAATTATATACTTCTTTATGCCTATTTTTAAAGTATATTCTAATTTTTAAATGTTTTTTCATCATATTCTGTAGGGACTTAAACTTCAACATATCAATACTTGATGAAAAATACCTGTTCCATGTTATGCCTAAAATGTTTGCTATTCAGACAGATAGTGAGGTTAAGCTTAACAGCCTAGGTTGAATGGTAATAACAATAAGTTTCTCTTCTGGAAAGTTAACAGCCTAAGTTTGCAGACCAAAATTAGAGAAAGAGGGCCACAAGGAAAGCCAATGTTTTGGTCCTAGCCTTCCAAAGTCAATTAAGACTCAGGACATATGAGAACTTGTACTGTAACTTCCTGTAACTCAGTACTGTCCCAAATTTTCTGATCAAGGAGATTATGGAGCCAAAGAGGAAAGTGATCGATGATGTAGACTGTGCCTAAGGAGAGTCACATGGAGAGAAAACATCCTCTCAGGCTTTCACAGAGAGCACATTGGCCAAACAATAGCCGTGACTCATCCACATGGCTGACACTGACAAAGGATCTACAATCTGAGGTACAGGGTCTCAGGATAAATTCCAAGCGGATTCACTGACCTTATCAGACCCAAAAGCTACAACTCTTGTTGCGTAGGTCTTGATTTACCTTAGTCTTGACCATCCAGCAGAAACGTATAAAAAGAAATATAAGAAGTAAAGCCATGCTGTTATGTTGAACTGTAGGGGACTCAGGTCAATGATTTCTGACCTTGCCAGTGAAGAGGAAGACCCAATATTACTATGGACTACTGGACTCTTTTAGAATATTTTGCTGAGCTAACACACCTATACTATTCAAATAATGGAACTAAACGAAAAAAGGGGATACAGATGAATGTCCATTTTGTATCTGTATATTCAAAACAATTAAGATACATATATAGTTGCATTCTCTTAATGAATAGAGAGATTTGCTCTAACAGTGTTTGTAAATTGGATATCATGTCCATATCTTGTACAGCAATTAACCACTAAGAAGAATGTATGCAATGTGTTAATTATGTTCTACCAATTTGGTTTGAAACTGTCTCAGTGCTATTTGTTTCTCAATAAAATAATGGAAAAAAGAAAAAATACTAATTAATTAAAAATAAATAAATAAATGAAAAAATCTGGGTAACTGAAAGGAGTCATGTTGTTTGTGTGTGTGTGTGTGTGTGTGTGTTGTGTGTTATGTGTATGTAACTCACAATTATGAAGGTCCAAGAGAGTGTCTTAGCTTCTACCTGGATCTGGTGAGGGATCCATGGTCGACAGCACAACCGTGTCGGGAGAATGCGCAGCAGGGCCATGATGAGAAGGGAGTCGGGGGCTGGAGGGAGGTCAGCCTCCCTCTTTTGTAGTGACTCATCCTAGTGGGAGTCACCCAGGATCCCATAAGCATGATCTCAACTCCTTTGGAGGGTGGTGTCCAGGGACCTAATCCCTTTCCATTAAGTCTTATCTCCTGAAGGTTCCACCACTTCTCATGTCACTGCACTGGAACCAGAAATCTAACCCATGAAACTCTGAGGTCCACAAGCACATCCCACTGAAACTTCCACTGCACACCCACATCTGCGATCTTCTTCACCTTCTAGGATCATCATGGGGAACTGGGGGATTTGAAAGAGAGCACAGTCTTCTAAAACTTCAACTTTAATGGCATAAAGCCTTGATTATTAGTACTTCACAGGTATATTAACTTGAAGAAAATTGTAATTTCATGTCAAGTCAAATTTGTTTATTACCCAACTATGTGCTATGCAATATGGAAGCCTATTTTGTGTATTAGTTGCCTTTTTATCTCTGGGACAAATCACCCACTGTGCACAATTTAAAGAGGAGATTTGTTTGCTTCGTGGTTTCTGAAGATTCCGTCCATGGTCAGCTGGTGCCAAGGCAGGAGCATCATGCAGCAGGGCCTGGCACAAACTAAATACTTAGTGCAGAGAGGCTGGGAAGCACAGCCAGGGAACACACAGAGGGAAGAAAGACCAGATTCAGACCTCAGGCTCACACCTCCATGAACTATCCAAATGCATCCAGAAGGTGCTTTGCTAATCCTCACAGCAGACCCCAAGCGGCTCAAGCTAGCACTCTAGCTCAACTATCAGACTTTATGTTTACGTTATAGAATCATAGTAGTACCATACATAATCTGCAAGGAGATTCAAAAGAAAATCAGATTCATTTTTTACTTCTTCCATATTTATTTTGAAATGAAACCAAAGTTTTCACAATCTTCTTGAAATTTTATGAGATAAAAAGGTAAGAAATGTGTAATACACATAACGCTTAATAGTCAAAATCCTCTGGTAGAGTAAAAACTAAAATTGGAACTTCAAAACTGATTTTTAAATATTAAACAAATATCACCTCACTTTTTGTTTCTACAATTGCTAATTGGTAGTTCAACTAATTGCTGAGTTTTTTGCATTCAATGCACAGTAATCAATCAAATTAGAATGGAAGTAATACAAGGTTATCAAGGCTGTTCCTATGGTGATAAACTTTGTCAGACAACAGGAATGGTCAGATCTAATAATTATCACTGTTTCAGTAATAAAGAAATAATTGTCTGAAGCGAAGTCCATTGTGAATTTTGGCCCCTTTAGATGCCAATTTACATTTGCTTTCACTGTACAAATTGTTGCTGAAGTCTGGGACTTGAAAAAGGTACTTTTGTACAATATACAGGTTCTGACAAGCGTTTTCTAAGCCAACTCTATTAGCATTGTAAGAGCTCTTGATTCTTAAATGTTCCTTTTTATAAAAAATATGGATTGAGTAATAATTTGAGAATTTAATAAGTGCCTGCATTTTAATAATTTAATAATTTATAGCCATAATTTGTCAAATGCCATGATTCGTCCAATAACTGGCACTTTGCATGAAATGAGTCAAATGCTCAGCACAGCGCCTATTAGTTAGTGGTTATGATCCAGGTCCCGTTCTTAATGGGGACCTGAAGATTATTTGTGAAGAGAGTGCTGCTAGGTGGTGCTTTCTATTGGGAGGTCACTGAGATTCTTCCCTCAGAAACTAGACTGAGTGCTGAATAAAAGCTGTGAAGGTTAAGCTTCCCTGTGCCAACTTGTCTGGTTTGGAAGCTCCCCAGGGCACTGGTGAAAACACTCTGGTTTTGTCTGAATGCCTTCAGTGGCCTGTTTTATGGTCAGGTACACGTCAGAAAAGGAGTCACCCTTCCATTTGCCTTTCAGAACAGCAGAAGCGGATAGGAAGGAAGGAGAGCCAGAGAATGTTCAGTGTTCTCCTCCAGTTGCACTGATGAAAGCCTCACACTCCTTTCTGGAACGGGAAGAAAAGGCCTGCCGTCTACCACAGCGATCCCACTTATTATCATGAACTTTACCTTGGCCACAAACTTATCGCACTTCTTTACTTTTTAGGTGATTGATATGGTAAAGCAAAAGATCTTATTTTGTAATATCATGAGAGATACGGCGTGAATTAACTAAACTGCCGACATACCTTCTACCTGGCCTTAGACACCTCTGATAAGTTGGCAGTATGAAAATAAGATTTTGACTTGGTGCCTCACCCAAAAGGCTACCAAAAATAATGCATACTCAGAAGTAGGTAGACAAATGCTAGGCAGATGACAAATAGGTAAACTGGTGGATGATAGATAGACAGGAATTGACTGTTAGGATTTTGATCCGTGTTTTTCAGATTTCTAGAATAGCAGCAATCTCAGATTTTAGAATGCGGCACATTGTCCCGCTAACCCTGTATTCCAGAGACTTTCAAAAGGCTCCTTATAATCAATACGCGCTCACTGCTCCCAAATTCTTCCGTTGCTGTATTTTAGAAGACGAATGGACTGTGGGAGTGCCACCCTCATCAGTGGATTCCTCCACCAGGGGGTGAGGTAAGCTTGGCGGGAAGAACCAGGCCACGTGGGTGTGGCCTGGAAGGTGCGACATTTTTCTGGCTCCCCCATGATCCTGGGCTTTCATCCTAAGTCGGGCAGCTCTTCTGTGCCCAGGCCTTTCCACCACACTGAGATCTTCGTGGGTTTATGGGTGCAACGAGAGGTCATGCTCCTACGTGAAATAAAGCAGACTGCCATATGTAAGCGTAGTATTGTCTCCCTAGTTTAAGAACCTGACAGAGCAAATAAAATCTGAAAAGTACAACAGATACTATGAAAGGGGAAAAAAGTTCAAAGGGAAGGGACAACTGGAGTGAGGGACAAAAGAGAAGAGACGAAGAAAGGAAAAAGAAATGCATACATCTATACACGAGATAGCTTGGCTAATGGTACTGCTGATTTCTGCTGGTCTATCCAAAGGAGCAGTTACTGCTTAAATTTTTTCTCTTTTTTAATTTTTTAGAACTTTTTTTTTTTTTTACAAATTTTGCATGCTTATACCTGGTAATCTGAACAACTAATTTGAAGACAACAATATGCAATATACCATGGTTGAATTCCTATCATTTTGTTTAGCAAAATTCTGCGTTGTTTCTTATGTTCTTTTCTTTCTTATTCTCTTAAAAAATAAAAACAACTTAAAAAAAGAAACAGGACCAGATTTAGTCAAAATGAAGCTGATTCCTCTTCTTTCAAAGATAGTCTTCAACGTGGTCCTCCACAATTGCCTCATAGTTGCTTACAAAGATTGTGTCTGCCGAGAAATTTCGTGGCTGAGAATTTTTACTTTTTTTTTTTTTTTTTTTTTTTTTTTTTTTTTGGAAGGGTCTACAGGATGCTCAGGGTATCACTACTAGATCAGACTTGTAGTGATCCACCTGTTTACAGCCTCCCAAGAACTGGGATTACAGGTGCACGCCACCAAGCCAGTCTCAATCGCCATCTCAGTGCACCCCAGGGACTGGGCCAGCATGGCAGGGCTGGGGATGGAACCCCCTTCCCCTGTGCTTGCTTGCGGGCACTTTAATCTGCTAAGCTATTTGGCCGGCCCTAATTTTTTACTCTTTGATCATCACAGAGATAGTCATATTGATAGAGATTAGTAGTATGTGGGAAAGAAATTATGGGAAGACTTGTTCATACATTTTTGATGTACAGTTCCAAATGATTTAAGACACGATGTTTTGAGGTGGGGGAGAGATTATGATTAGGCAATATTTGTCACCTAGTACTGGAAAACTGACCAACTCAGAGAGGCTCTGCTCTTCTACTTGTCTGTTGTGCTACAATGACTGTCAAAACACACAACCTACAATTTTCCCAAGAGACATATTTTTCCTAATAAATTAATTCTTTCCTTGAATAAGGTGCATTATATGAATTTCTTCAATCAAAAGTATTTTTTCTAATTTAAATTTACTTAATATCTTCATGGCAATAATTATATAGATTAAAGGTATTATTTATGTCTTTACTTCATCTGTCTTTTTTTTTCTTTTGTTTTGGCAGAACTGGGGATTGAACTCAGGCCCTTACACTTGCCAGGGAAGCACTTATTCCACTGAGCCATCTCCCTGGTCCCAAAATGTAAAAGGTTTTTTTACTTTTTTGGTGGTACCAGGGATTGAACTCAGTACTTGTGCTTGCCAGGCACTTATTCCATTGAGCTATCTCCCCAGCCCTTGTCTTTACCTCATCTGTAGCTTAATCAACAGCACCAGGTTTTCCTTCAATAACATAAAATAGTTAAACAAAAGTCAAGATTTTTGCTTGGAACCATGAGTATGTGACTATGTATTGGAAATCTGTGTTTTTCAGATTTCTATAATAGCAGCAACCTCAGATTTTTGAATGCGGCACATTGTCCCACTAATACTGTGTTCCAGAAACTTTCAAAAGGCTCCTTACAATCAATACCCACTCACTTCTCCCAAAAGTGTAAGTTATCCTTATTTTTAACAATGTAAAATAATATTGTATGGTTTTAACTGAAATTCATGTGATAAGAAACTACTATCTAAGGTGTACAAGAACTTCAAAATAATAATAATAATAAACCCTCTCAAAGATGTATAAATGGATTCAAATAGAGATTTCTCAAGAAGATGTACAAATAGTAAACAGGTGTGCAAAAAAATGCTTTCTACTAATACTAATAACTAAATATGAATCACCTATTAAATCCTAATTAGAGCCATAAAAATACATCACCTCTCTCCAGTTAGAACTTCTGTCATCAAAATGCCAATAAACAGCAATGTTGATGAAATGTGGAGCCAAGCAAACCTTCACGCATCATGAGTGCTACTGTAAATTGTTAAAGCCATTTTGAAAAACAGTGTGAAGCCTCCTCGTAAAACTACAAGTGGAACTCACATGTGCCCCAGTGGTCCCACACGGGGTGGATGCATAGAAAGCCCGGCATTAGCACACTCGGGAAATGTCTACACCCCAACCCATGTTGCAGCCCTATTCTCAAGGTTCTGGAAAATCAAAGCATATGTCCATGGATATGTGGTTTTTTAGATATTGTACATGCACTCAGTGAAGTACTGCTCAGCTGTTTGTAAGACGGGAATTTCTGTCATTTGCAGTAACACTGATGAACCCAGAAGACATTATGCTAAGTGAAATAAGGCGGTGAAGGAAAATAATTGCCACATGATTCCACCTATATACAGAATCTAAGAACAGTGACAGTCATAGAAAAGGAAAATAGGACAGCGGGTACAGAGTGAGGTAGAAGCGTAAGGCCTGATGTTTGTATGAATAAGGTGACTATAGACAAAAACAATGAATTGTATATTTTAAAATAAATGCAAGATTGGGCTTTTAATGTACTTATCAAAAAAGAGATGATGCACATGAAATTATATTAATTATCCTGATTTGATCATTTCAGCATATGTGTAGTACATAAATTGGAACGATCCACTGCATCCATAAATGCACATGGCTACTATTTAATTTAATAACAATTTTTATATTTAAAAAATCATAACCTGCCCATTCAAAAAGCAGAAGTTATTTTTAACAATAAAAAAATCTATCTAATGTATTTTATATATCATCAAATATTTCTTTATTTTAATAACACCAAAACAAGAAAAATGAAGTACAGAAACTATAAGGAGGTAATGTTCCATAAGTTTCTTCTTTCATGCAGTGATGAGTTATATTGTGCAAAACAGTGACATAGTTTAGAAAAGTGGCATACCTATGCATCGTAAATTGGCCATGTTGCTACATAAATGACATGTAGAAGTTAAACAATAAAACATAACATTTGAAATTGCATTTAAATAATACCTAAAAAATTTTAAATTTATTTTCAGGTGGATTAAATTTCTATATGAGTAAATACACCAATGAAACTATTAAATTATAAAACAGCTTATAAAAAATAAAACAGCTTATGGCTATGTTTTGGACAATTTATGAAAACATGAAAATCAATATGGATTAAAGGTGATCTCTAAAATAAAACGGAGAAGTAAAAACAGTTAACAGAAATAAACAACACTGTTATCTGTTAGAGAAAAGAAACAATGAAAAACAACAAAAATATACAAATCAATGAGCAATATAAAACCTCAGTAAAATATATGATCAATCAATTTGTAAAAAATTGAGAAACCTACTTTCAACATTATTAATGGAGTAAAATAACAGAGCAATAGTAAATAGCAGTACTAACATCATAGTTCCAAATGTAAATATTTAGAGACTGCCAAATCACTATAAAGAATGTCTAGAAAATGATTTTATCAGATATATAAAACACATCAAGTCATAAAGAAAAGCAAGTATTTAAGATGTTATTTTAATTTTGGAGGCTAATTTGTATTTGTGAAATTAACAGGCATAGTTTATAAACTGACAGATTCAATGCAATCTTGATTAAAATACCATTAGTATACCTCGCAGAGCTACAGGAAACTTTCCTCAAATTCATTTGGAACCAGAAGAGGCCCAGAATATCTAAAGCAATCATAGGAAACAAAGGAAAGGCAGAAGGTATCTCAACCGCTACCTGAAATTGCACTGTCAAGCTACTGTGATAAAATCAGCAGGGTACTAGTCTCGAGACAGACCTGAGGATCAATGGAACAGATTAGAAGATTCAGACACAACTTCAAACACACTCTACCACCTTATCTTTGATAAAGGGGCCAAACATGCTCACTGGAAAAAAAAAAAAAGCCTCTTTAATAATAAATATTGCTGGAAAAACTGGTTTTCCACATGCCAAAGCTCAAAATTAGACCCATGTCTATCACCATGCACAAAGCTACACAAAAATAGATCAAAGATTTAACTATTAAAACAGAAACACTAAATCTTCTGGAGGAAAATGTAGGTAGAAATCTTAAAGATGTAGGGGCAGGTAAAGAATTCATGAACAAAAACCAAACTGTATGAGAAATACTTCAAAGAATCAACAACTTGGATCTCAACTCTTTGAAAAGTTTCTGCATTTCAAAGCAAATCTCTAACAGAGTAAAATGAAAACCCACGAACTGGGAAAAATTATAGCCAACCATCTCTCCAACAAAGGCCTTCTAACTAGAACATACAAAAACTTTTAAAAAATCAGGCCTCCAAAATTCAAAGACCTAATCCAAAATTGGGCATCTGAAATGCATATACACTTCTCAGAGTAAAAAATACAAATGGCAAGTAAATATATAGCCTGATATATTGTACTTTTAGAAATTTACTGCAATTAAAAACATGTACCTAATGATATCTTTATAAAAGAGTTCCTGGTGGGCACACTCATGTGCAGAATCTTCAAGATGGAAGATCTGTGTAAATGACAGCTTCTCACATTATATTGGCCAAGAATCAGAGTGCAAGAAGAGGGGATCCCAAGAGGGAGATCCTCAGTGACCTACCTCTGCTAATTAGACCTCCTTTCCTTCTAGCAAGTCAGCTACTGACTCATAAAGGGAATAAAAAAAAAACCCTAATGTACATAGAAAGCCACCATGATAAAATTAGCTTCCAAACACAAGAGAACCTGTGGAGCACCCTTAGACCTAAACCACAGAAAGATTATAAATAAAGGCAGAGTTGTGAAACTAGGCCTGGGGGACCTGAGTTCAGAGGCTAAGATCTGGGACTAGGAGCAGAGGTGTGTGGCTAGGCCCAGCAGGTCGAGATCAGCAGTGTGGACCTAAGAGAGGAGCTCGGGCCTGTGGGTTGGCCTGGCAAGCTGAGGCTTACTGCTAGGCCCAGCAGAGCTCAGACTGTGGACCAGACTTACAAGGAGGGTACTCAGCATAGAGCAGTAGTGGGTAACTTAGGTGAACTAGTCTGTATGGAACATTCTGGGTACATGAAGGGAGGTGCCCAGACAGAACTCAGGGGAACAAGTTTATATACAAATTCCCAAATTACAGTCTTCTAAGTTCTATAGCTATAGTATTTTCTCTAATGGTTGAAAATACAATATCATTAGTTACCAAAGTTTGCCAATTCCTAAATTTCACTTGCTGTTATTAGCATTGCTAATTGTATGACTGTAACTAGGATACCATATATGCCTTAACCACATGTTTTCCCTTGAGCAATAATATTGGTAGGTACCTGAGTAATAACCTCACCAAAGCCCTATACCAAAGGATGCAGGACAGTGCCAAAAGGAAAGCAATATCCAATTCTCAAGCAATAGAGAAGGCAAAATCTTGGGACACACACAAGCCAAGAATCTCTGACACATAAATGACTATCAGAATTTCACAAAAAAGTATCAGAGAAATCAAAATAAAGACTTATTTCCAAAATAGAAAATGATGGGCCAGCCAAATAGCTCAGTGGATTAAAGCACCTGCAAGCAGGTACAGGGGCCGGGATTCAATCCCCAGGCATGCTGTGACGGCCCTGACCCTGAGGCACGCTAAGACAGCAATTGATGGTGCACGCCTATAATCCCAGCTCTTGGGAGGCTGTTAACAGGTGGATCACTACGAGCTTCTAGTAGTGAGACACTGAACACCCTGTAGACCCTTCCCTACAATACAAAAGAAAAGAAAAAATACAGAAAATGAGAAGATGAAGGAGTGCAATGCAATCTCAGAATGCTATAGAGGAAATCAGATCAGAAATAATCTCCCAGGTTCAAAAAAAAGAAATTATAATTATAATGAAAGAATTACACAGTGTTTCTAAAGAACACATTGATTTTTTTTTAAAAAAAAGAGAAGAAAATAGAAAAATGATAGAAACCTTCAAGAAGAAATATAGGAAAGAAATAAAATGCATGAAGCACATTCACAGAGATATGCAGGAAATTAAAAATTCCATCACAAGTTGGCAAAACTGTATAAATGAAAGTAAAGAGATTTTCGCACCTTGAAAATATGATTGCAGCTAGCTACCCAGGAAGGAAAGATGTCTTAAAAACAATAAGAATAAAGAAAGTAATAATTCAAAATTCAACAGCTTAAAGATGATGCAAAGATGAAAAAACATAAGACTAATATGAATGAAAAAGAAGGAGCCAGCACAAATGATATAAAAAGAATATTGGCAGGAGGTGGGGGAGATGGCTCAGTAGAATAAGCACTTGCCTGGCAAGTGCAAGGGCCTGAGTTCAATCCCCAGTTCCATGAAAAAAAAAACTGGCAGAAACAATAACAGAAAATTTTGCAAGTATGGGGAAAAAATCAGATGTTCAGGTAACCAAGGCATATAGAACTCCAAATAACATCAACCTAAGCAAGTGTTGGCCTGATAGCTCAGTGCACTAAAGCACCTGCTTAGGCAGAGTGCAGTGGCCAGGGTTTGATCCCCCACGTGCTGAGCCGGTGCCACCCACAGGGTGGGCTGAAATGGCAATGGAGACTGGGCGTGGTGGTGTGTGCCTGTAATCCCAGCACTTGGGAGGCTGAAAACAGGAGGATCACTGGGAGTCCAATCTACATAGTGAGACCCTGTACACCCTACCTTGAATACAGAAAACAAAAAATCAACCCAAAAGTATTTACACCCGGAAAAATAATTAGATCCCAGAAAGTCAGCACAAAACAACATTCTAAAAGCCACTAGAGGGAAGAAAAAAAAAAAAAGATCACATTTAAAAGAAAGAATAAAAGCAGATTTCTTAACACAGCCATCAAGTCAAGAGAAGCTTGGAGTGAAGTATGTCAGAAGAAAACAAATTCCAACCCAGACTGATAAACCCTGAAAAACTCTTTAAAAGTTAATGGAGAAGGAAAATACTGCCATGACAAAGAACAGCTAAAGAAATTAGTTGACGACCAAACCAACCCTACAAAGAGTACTCAAAGGTATTCTAGAAAGGGATCAAAATGACCACAAATCCAAGGAAAACAGCATAAAGAAACTACCAAAAGGGCAAACAATTAAACACAAGAAATGTAGGGAAACAACAACAGGAAAGCAATGTAACAAATATAAGCCAGTGCATGTCAACTATAATCACCAATGCAAATGGATTCAATTCACCGATTAAAAGAAGTAGGTTCACAGAGTACATCAAGAAACAAAATCCAACACTATGCTGTATAGAAGAAACACATTTAACCCAAAAAGAAATTCACAGGCTGAAGATCAAAGGATGGAAAACAATACTGCATCAGCCAGGAGCTCAGAAAAAAGCAGGGGTAGCTATTCCGTTCGCAGACAACCTGAACTTCGAGAATGATCAAACTAGACAAAGAACATCACTATGTACTGGTTAGGGGAAAACTACAAAAGGAATAGTTAACAGTTGTAAATATGTGTACATAAAATATAAAAGCCCACCAAACATCTGAATATACATTTTTTTCAGCTGCGCATGGGACATTCTCTAAAACAGACCACATACTAGTTTACAGAACATGCTTAAGTAAATGCAAGAAAACAGAAATTATCCTATTCATATTGTCTGAACACAGTGCAATGAAACTGGAAATTAATGACAAAAGAAATTTCAGAAATCCCATAAATACATGGAAATTGAATTATACCTTCCGCACTAACCACTGGGTTACAGATGAAATGAAACAAGTAATTAAACAATATCTATAAGCCAATGAAAATTAAAACACAACTTAATTGAAATTGTGGAATGCAATGAAAGCAGTTCTTAGAGGGAAATTTATGGTGGTGAACTCTTAGAAAGCGGGAGAACAAATAAATAGCCTAATGCTGCACTTCAACCTTCTAGAAAAAGAAGAGGATTTCAAAAAATGGAAAGATATTCCTTGCTCCTGGATGGGAAGAAACACTGTAAAAGTGGACATAATCTCAAAATTGTCATACAGATTTAATGCAATACCTATTAAAATACCATTGATGTACCTCACAGATCTAGAGAAAACATTCCTAACATGTATTTGGAATTAGAGAAGAACAGGAATAGCAAAAGCAATCCTGGCCAACAAAGGCAAGGCAGAAGGCATTACATCCCATGACTTGAAATAAAACTACAAAGCTACTGTGATAAAATCAGCTGGCACTAGAAAAAAAAAACAGACATGAGGTTCAATGGAACAGATTAGAAGATACAGGCACAACTACAAACACATTCAGTCACCTTATCTTTGATCAAGGAGCCAAATATGCTCACTGGAAGAAAGCTATCCTCTTTAGCAAATGGTGCTGGAAAGACTGGCTCTCCACATGCTGAAAACTAAACCTAGATCCAAGTCTATCCCCATTCACTAAAATAAAGTCAAAATGTATTAGATCTAAACATTAAAACAGAAACATTAAATCTACTGGAAGAGAAAGTAGATGGATCTTAAAGACATAGGTATAGGCAGAAAGTTCATGAGCAAAAACCAAACTGCATGGGAAATAGTTCAAAGAATCAAGAATTGTGATCTCATATGATTGACAGGATTCTGCACTTCAAAAGAAATCACCAACAGAGTGAAAAGAAATCCCACAAATTGGGGAAAAAATCTTAACCAATGATCACTGAGACAAGGGACTTCTATCTAGAATATATAAAGAACTTTTTAAAAATAGGCCCCCAAAATTAAAATATCCACAAATGGGCATCTAAGGGCTGGGAAGATAGCTCAGAATTCTAAATGCCTGCCTAACAAGCACAAGGCCCCAAGTTCTATCCCCAGTACTACATGACATGCCAGCCCCAGAACACTGGGCACAACATGCTGGCCCTAAAACTAGGTGTGGTGGCACATGCTCATAATCCCAGCATTGAGGAAGCTGAAAGAGGAGGATCACTATGACTCTGAACTGCATAACAGGATCCTATATCAAAAATAAATAAATAAAAAGACAAAAATGGGCATCTGAGATGAATACACACTTCTCAGAGGAAAAAACACAAATGGTAAATAATTATATGAAAAAACGTTCCTCAGCACTGGTCATTCAAGAAATGTAAATTAAAACAACATGGAGATAGCATCTCACTCCAGAAAGAATGGCTCTCATAAAGAAATCAACTCATAGCAAATGCTGGAGAGGCTGTGGGAGAAAAAGGAACACTTCTCCACTATTGGTGGGAGTGTTGTCTGGTAAAAACACTATGGAAATCAGCATAGAGACTCCTCAAAAAAGTAGATTTGGAAGTCTCATTCAGCACAGCTATTCCTCTTCTGGGTATTTTTCCAAAAGAACTAAAAACATCATACCAACATGATATATTTGGACCCATATTTATAGCTGCATAATTTGTCATAGCCAAATCTTGGAAACAACAAAAATGCCCATCAACTGAGGAACAGATAAAAATGATGTGGTATTTTTATACAATGGAGTATCAGTCAGCTATAAAGAGAGACAAATGTGAGGTCTCTATACATAAGTGGATGCAACTAGAGGCTATACCCTAAAGTGAAATAAGTCAGACCCTCGTGCGTAAACATCATATTGGCTCCCTAGTGTACGGACATAAAAGAATAAATAAAGTCTGAAAGGTAAAATAGATGCAGTAAAATGGAAAGAAACTGATCATAAGGTATAAACAATGAAGATGAGGGAAAGGAGAAAAGACACAAGAAAAGAGGGTAAATCATACAAGTATTTATATAAGATAGCTGAGATGATTGTATTACTAATTTCAATCAGTTTTTTTTTTAAATAGCAGCTAATGCTTAAATTTATTTATTTATTTATTTATTTATTTATATTTTAGGGAAGGGTCTACAGGGTGTTCAGGGTCTCACTACTAGATCAAACTCATAGTGATCCACCAGTTTACAGCTTCCCAAGGGCTGGAATTCTTCCCAAGAATGGAAATTACAGGCATCCACCACCACGCCCAGTCTCAATTGCTGTTTCAGCGTGTCCCAGGGACAGGGCCAGCGTGGCAGGCCAGGGATCGAACCTCTGGCCCCTGCACCTGGTTGCAGGTACTTTAATCCGATGTTTAATCCATTATTTGGCCGGCCCAAAATGTTCACCTTGACTTACTGTATATGTTAGTATCTGTAATCTGAGCAACTGCACAGGAGACAGCAATGTGCCGTACAAAACCATGGTGGATACCTCTCATCTTGTTCTCCTAAGTGTATGCCATTCTTAACATCTTATCAATTATTATTATGCTCGCTTTAAAATAACTTAAAATATAAAAAGTTAAAAGGATAAGGAAAACATTAAGATTCATTAAAAAGAGAGTTGGGCTATGGAGACAGCTTGGTGTTGTAAGCACCTGCCTGGCAAGCACAAGGACCTGGGTTTGATCCCTGGTACTGCATGCCATGCCAGACCCCCGCTCTGCTGGCCACTGAAACGGGCATGGTGGTGCACCCCTGTAATCCAAGTGCTGCGGAGGCTCAGACAGGAGAATCACTATGAAACCAAGCTGTGTGGCAAGACCCTGTACCACACAAATATTAGTTATGTTAAAAAATTATGTTAAAAAATTAACATAAATGTTAGAAAGAATGAAAGACAGACAGACTGACAGAAAGAAGGGAGGGAGGAGGGA
>NW_004524584.1:29631552-29634157 GCF_000260255.1 Octodon degus | reverse complement strand
AAAGAAAGAAAGAAAGAAAGAAAGAAAGAAAGAAAGAAAGAAAGAAAGAAAGAAAGAAAGAAAAGAGTTAATGTTTAGTTATTTGACCAGTCTTGCATAACTGTATTTGGTAATCTGAACAACAGATTTGATGATAAAAATACATAGTATAGCAACTATTGTTAATTTTCTATTGTTGTTTTAAATTCTGTACCATAAGCACTGTTGTATATTGTTGTTTCTGTCTTCATTTCTGTTATTTGTTTCTGCTTTTATTTTTGTTTGTACTCTGTTTTAAAATTCTTATTTATTTATTCATTCATGCGTTTGGTACTGGTTTCCACTACACAGCTTGGACTTGTAGTGGTCCTTCTGTCTCATCCAGTGCAGTGCTGGGATTACAAGCATGCACCATCTTGCCTGGTTTTGGTGGCCCACACGGTGACACGGCAGTAGGGCAGCTGGGCACGCAGAACTGGGGATCAAACCTGTGTCCTTGAACTTCCTAGGCAGGCACCTAGACTGCTGAGCTATCTCCCCACCCCTGTTTTCACTTTTTTTTTTCTTTTCTTTTTGTGTGGTACGGTACCAGGGATTGAACTTGGGACCTTGTGCTTACTAGCTTGTTTTCACTCTACAATAAAATAAAATGATTATAAATAAGTACAGAAACCATCATTAATTCATATTAAGAAAGTTCTAAATAATCCATTTGCTCCATGTTGTGAAATACTAAGTCAAGACTGAAAGAATACATAGCCACTGAAATGCTTTCACAGCCTTGAGTGGGCGTAGAAGAGCGAGTGTAGAGCGACGAGTTCCAGGGAGCATGGCTCAAGGAAGGAACTGCCACATTCACTACAGCCTTATGTGGATCGGCTAGAGGACGACTAGAAGGTCTGTAGGCTGCAGCGGCCTCACAGCGACAAGTGTGGGCAGCACTGTGAAACATGTGCAAGCTGCTCCTGGTTTGTATTGAACTGTAATCAGGTCTGTGTCATTGATCCATATAGCAAATGAGGATTTTTACCAATAACCAGAATAAAAAAATAAACATTGATGAAGAAGTTGCTATTTGTCAAATCTATACATAATTCCAAACATTTGCCTTAATTATAAACAACCATTTTGGGATGGGGATATAGCTCAGTGGAACAGAGCCTGCCTGGTAAGCATGAGGTCCTGAGTTCAATTCTCAGAACCAAAATTAACAAAATGTTAAAAAAAAAAAAAACTATTTCAAGCAGCTGCTATAATTATTCTCATTGTACATGTAAGTAAGGTTGAGGAGAGGCTAAGCTAATGGCTAATGTTCATATATTGTGACAGACTCTAGATTCCGAATCATGTTGCTCACCTTTGCAATACCACTTTTACTCTACAAAGCACCGGTGGTGAACCTGTGGCTCCCGAGCCACAGGGAGCAGTTCGTCTTATGGAAGCTCTGAAGCTTCGCCATCGTTGCTCGAGAGGCATCTCAGGGGCAGTTTACAGTCCTAGTGCAATGAGGGTGCCACCAGGTTTATTTCTCTTTAACACTGCAGCAACAAATTATTAAGAGATAATAACCAGCTCGTCACTGAGTGATAGCAATTTTATGGGTGTGTTTTCCAGATTGAGTTGATGAATAGCATGGAACAACTTTACATGCAAATTGAGTATGATGTGCGATCACTCAGGTAAATTGAGAAAACATTTCATGCATTAGGAGTTTTGAGATTGCAAAATTAAATAACTTTATGCTACTTTTCATAAAATAGTATTTATAATTGACCTGCATACTAAATTAGGAATCGATATTCAACATTTTAGCTAACCATCTGTTTATGCTTAAGTTATATCTCCCCAACAAAAAAAAAAAAAAAAAAGTTTGTACTCCTAATCACCAGTATCTCCAAGTACAAACTTCTTTTGGAAAAAGTACTACTGAAGATGCGATTTACTACGATCATACTAAAGTAGTAAGGGTCACGGGTCCCTTGCAATTGGTGTCTTTCTAAGTGGGAAGCTGGACACACACACACACACACACACACACACACACACACACATAGCAGTATACCAGGAGAGACATTATGATTTGTATCTAGCTGTGCCCCCAAAACCTCATGTAGTCACAGGTGGGACTTTTCAGAAGAGGCTGGATTTAGGGTGCAGAAATGTGGATTATAGGCATGATGCCGAGATTAGGGGTATGTGGTACTAGATTAGCCCACTAATTGTTTTATCATAATTCTAGTTGTGGGTAATGGGAAGCTCCTCTCTGGGTGTGGGCAGCAACACCCAAAAAGCTTGTGGCCGGGTGAAACGGGGAAGGTGGGCTGGCTGCCCTGCTGCCTCGCTCCTTCTGCCTCTCTTCTATGGACTGATTCTCTGTGCAGTCCACCACTGGCACATCACTCTGCCTCGGAGCCAACTAACTAAGGACTGAAACCAGTACAAACCGTGAGACAAAATAAAGCTGGTGTCCTTTAGCATGTGTGTGCTGGACGTACTGTCCCGGCCACAAGATAATAACTACTAAGAAGTCCACTTATGAACAGTCAGGTTTTAGCATTACATCACTGAGAACCAAGATGCTCCCTCAAGAAGGGTCATTGTCTAGGGGCCGAGGAGATGGCTCAGT
>NW_004524584.1:29628966-29631211 GCF_000260255.1 Octodon degus | reverse complement strand
AAGGCAGGTCATTGTCTAGAGGAAACAGAGTAAGCATGAGCCCTAAAATGCCACAACTATAGACAACTTTCTTCATGTAAGTTGCCCAGTTGGTGATGTTTATGGTGTCAGCCCTGGGAAACATACACAAGAGAAATAATTGCACCAATCTTTTCATGTTTTCATTTCAATTAAATTCACTTCTACAAGTTGTACATATCTGTGAGATATCATCTAATGTCCTGATAGATGTACATATTATATAATGTTTAAGTCAGGTTCAACATATGGCAAAAACTTTTGAAATTTTTTTTATTAATTTTATTGAGAAATAAATGGCAATGAGACAGTTTCAAAACAGGTTAGTGGAATGGTTACAATAATTGCTACATTGCATATTGTTTTCTCTGTAGTAGTTATTCAGAGTACAAGATGTAGACACGATATCTTGTCTAAACACTATTAGTACAAATCTTTCTTCTCATCGAAGAGAAAGTAGCTGTATATCTATCATATTTTGTATATGAATACATATTTTTTCATTACAAAATTGTCCTTCATTTGTATCCCCTTTTTGGTTTGCTTTTTTCAGAGATGGGTATTCCATTGGCATTCATATATTGTAGGTGCATGAATTCAGCAACATAATCCAATATATTCCAGTAGTCAATAATAGTAGTAGGTTATCTGCAGAACTGACAATGTCAGAAGTTGTTGACTTGAGCCTTTCACATGAAATTCTCTTTCCTAGCTTTGTGAAGCACACAGTATCTTTAGTCACCCCACTGTGCAACAGAACGCTGGAATTTCTCTCTTTCCTGAGGGTAACCCCACAGCCAGCCAGTCGCCAGCTGTTCCTCACCTCTCCTCTCCTTCTGTGTGCCCAAGCATCTGGTAGCCGCCACCCTGTCCTCTCCTCCGTTGCGTTGCACATGTCAGCGAGCTCCGGCAGGACCCATTTTCTGTACCTCACTTACTTCATGCAACATAAAGGTCTCCACTGCCATTTGTGTGGCCTTTACCACATTCCATCCTTCTTGCAACTGATCAGATTTTGCTGTGCACATATGCTACATTTTTGTTATGTTCTTGATCGACTCCCTGCTATTTTCCCTCTTTTTGGCTATGCGTGTGGTGCTACAATAGTTCCAGAAATGAGGACATCTAGCATACTGATTTCATTTCCTTTGGATATTTCTGTGGGGGGGAAATCTCTGGATCATACAAAACTTTATTTTCAGTTTTTGAAGAATGTGCACACTTTTCTTAGATGGCTGTACCAGTTTGTATTTCTGACAGCAGAGTCCAAATGTTTCATTCTTTCTCCACTCTTATGACTCTACTGTTTGTGATAACAGGTATTCTTACTGGAATGTAGGGCAAGCTCATTCTCATTTTCATCTACAAATCCAGGATAACTAGTGCAGTTCAACACTTTTTTCCAGGTCCTTTAAAAAAATCAGTATATATTTGCAGCACATAATGAACACACTTTAATTTTTTCTATGTCCCCTCTCTTTTCTCACCATCCCAACCTCTTGGTCCCATTTCCTTTGCCAAAAGATCTGCCTCCATGTTCCCTATGATCTATCTTTAATTTTGTTTCTCTATTTATAATTTGAGTTTTTTATAATAGAAAACCTTACATTCAGGGTGGTGAGATGTCCTGAACCAGTGGGTCAGTCAACGAAGGTCACCTGGGGGAGGAGCGGGGAATTGAAGAGGAGACAAAGGACAGGAGACGCGAGAAATGAGGACAAGACAGGATTTTGATAAAGTCCCGTTTATTTAGGGGAGGTGCTGGGTATATATAGTGGAGGCGCAGGGAAATGACGTCGGGGTAAAAGGCGTGAGTAACTAGGCAACCGGGCTACGACAGGAAGTCCCACCTCCGGGGCATAGCAGGAGACTTAAAGGAAATAGACGTGGTGAGAAGGACCATAAACTTAACTCAGTAGGGGAATAGAATGGATACCGGTTAATGGCCTCCCACAGATCCCCCTTTACTTTTATATATGTATATAAAATATGGATTTTTAGACAGCTGATTCCCTTGAGGGGTCAGTGCCTGTCTTAGGTTGAAAAGGCCTCTACACTGACCTGACTCAAACCTTACCCGTCATAGGAGAGCAGGACAGCAGAAGGTCCCGTTCCTGTCTTAGGCGGCAAGTGGTGTCTCATGTATGCCCCTCATTACCTGTCTCTGGCTAGCCTGACCATCTCACCAAGGGTGGGAGAACTAAGAGGTCTCCGGACCTTCATCATC
>NW_004524584.1:29622025-29624606 GCF_000260255.1 Octodon degus | reverse complement strand
AGCTGCCATTCTGGAACACGGGGCTCTTGTGGCTTTCCCCTCAAGGCAAAGTCCCTGACCTTTGCAGTTCTGAGGCTGTAAAGGGTGGAGACCTGCCTCCTCCTGTGATGCCCTCAGGCCGTCCCTTCCATTCTCAGGTTCCTTCCGGGCAATGGAGATCCTCTCAGCTCCATCTTTGCAGTCTACAGCTTTCTTGACGCTTTCTTTCTGGCCAAGTTCATAATATTTTAAATCCTCCTGCTGGGCTCCTTGCTCTTTATTCTCAATATAAATCTGGCTTCCTGGTTTAGATTTCAAGATTCTGTTCCTTTATAGGAGGGCACACACCCTTAGCGGGTTCTTTGTCCTTTAAGATGAGTTTTACATTTTTATCCTTGTAGTATATTTTCACCCTTTTTTTATCACATGAACAACAACAGGGTCACAGTGTCTCTGGGATAAGATTTCATCAATTAAATTCCAGTAGGAAAAGACTGTAACTGGTGTTATAGGTAGCCAAATTAGATAGAAATATTAGTAGGCAGTCAGACAGGGCAAGACCCTTCAAGGAGACAGCACAAAAGACAAGTTATCTTGTAACTATGGGAGGGGCGGATGCTCCTGCTGTGAGCCAGACCTAAAAGACCTAAAGACCAATCAAATGCTAAAAGAGTAGCACCTGGGATTGATATTCTAAATAGGTATCAATCACCTAAAAAGACCGGAGTGAGTCACCAGCCCAGCCCTCATTTGGCCCTGGGCGTAATCAACTTTACCTGAGCAATGCTGCTTGCAATCCCATTGGTTGACCATAGTTTTGTCCCACCCCACATCCACCTAAGCGAGACCTCTTCCTCTAACGGGTCCGGCACGGCCCTACCTCCTGCCCCAAAGCAGTTGCCTTGGGTGGCCAGAGATGGCGCTGCCTCTTACTCTCTATCTTAACTCCACATGGTTTTGCTCTATAAAAATAAACTGAAAGAGATAGCTTTCTGGGCAACCCGCTCGGGTCCCCCTTCTGTCCTCTCTGAGACAGAAGCTTTTTTCTCCCAGTAAAATATTCTACTCTCAACCTCCATTTGTTCCTAAAATCCACCCCTCAGTTTTAGAGAACACGAACTCTGGAGTTTTACTTCCCTGTATCACTGGGACCTTTTTAGGTCCAAAAGTCTCATAATAATCCTTAATTTTAACCTTTACTCCTTGCGCCTTTAATGCTTTACTCAAACTTTCTATATATCTCATTCACTTAATGCCTGTCCCATTGTCAAGGGAAAGGGGAAAGGGGTGCCTTCCGCTTACCGAGGTTCAGACATCGCAGCAGGCAACCACAGCGCAGGCCTCTTTTATTCTCTCTTTTGCCTCTTTTACTTTCTTGCTGGCTCTCTCTTTTACTGGCTTTTTCTTGTGCACACTCTCTCGGATGGTTCCCTCGCTGTATTCTCCCTACCAGGTGCCCCACGTTGGGCGCCACTTGTCCCGAACCAGCAGGTCAGTCAACGAAGGTCACCTGGGGGAGGAGTGGGGAATTGAAGAGGGGACAAAGGACAGGAGACGCGAGAAATGAGGACAAGACAGGATCTGATCAAGTCCCGTTTATTTAGGGGAGGTGCTGGGTATACATAGTGGAGGCGCAGGGAAATGACGTTGGCAGGTAAAAGGCGCAAGTAACTAGGCAGCCGGGCTAGGACAGGAAGTCCCACCTCCGGGGCATAGCAGGAGACTTATGGGAAATAGGCGTGGTGAGAAGGACCATAAACTTAACACAGCAGGGGAATGGAATGGATACCGGTTAACAGCCTCCCACAGAGAGATAGCTCAGCAGACTAAAATGCCTGTTTAGGCAAGCTTAGACAAGTGAAGGGACCATGGTTCCATCTTCAGCACCACATGCCACACCAGCCCACCCCCAAGATAGGCTGAGCCGGCCACTGAGTCTGGAAGCAGTGACACACAGCTGTAATCCCAGCTCTGGGGAGGCTGAAAGCAGGAAGATCGCTATGAGTCTGAGATGGATAGTGAGACCCCGTAACCACCAAATATGTTAAAAAAAAAAAAAACAAGAAAAAGAAAAAATGAAAACTTAAGCTTGTGTTTCTGTATCTGTGTGTTTGTTTGTTTGTTTGTTTGTTTTGTTTTGTTTTTCCAGTACCAGGGATCGAACTCAGGACCTTGTGCTTGCCAGGAAGGCACTTATACTGCTGAGCTATCTCCCTGGCCCTGAGGTTTGTGTTTTGGATTTATTTTACTTTACATTGTGGACTCAAGGTACATCCATTGTGTGTAAATATCTCACTTCTGCATCTGTTCTTCTGTTAATGAATGCACCATTCCACCATTCCCCAGATTTAGTTGTTCCGAGTTGTGCCATTTTGAACATAAGTGTGCATGGATCCATGCACTGGGATACATTTAACTCTTTGAGGAAGATACTAGAAGTGGGATGGCTGGATATAGTGGACTTATTGTGTGTGTGTGTGTGTGTGTGTGTGTGTGTGTGTGTGTGTGTGTGTAATCTCCATACTAGTTTTCATAATGGTTGTACAAGTTTATTATCCCTATAACAATGTAGAAATGTTCTTTACCTCCTGGCCATCTCCTT
>NW_004524584.1:29605215-29621925 GCF_000260255.1 Octodon degus | reverse complement strand
CTAAGAAATATCTATTCATTTCAGTTGTGCATTATGTAATGGGGCCTTTTGTTCTGGGATATCTATCTTTTTTGGTCTTTTCTTTCTCTCTGTACATAAGCATGTATGTATGTACTCAGTACACAGTCTCACTACACAGTTCAGACTCCTAGTGATCTGCCTGTCTCAGCCTCCTCAGCTCTAGGAATAGAGGCACGCACCACCAGGCCCGGTCTTTGTCACTAATGAAAATGGGAATGTTTTTTTGATTTCTGTTTCAGATAATTCACTATTTATTTTTCTTTTTTTTTTTCCAGAACTGGGGATTGAACTCAGGCCCTTGCACTTGCCAGGGAAGTGCTTATTCCACTGAGCCATCTCCCCGACCCCCCCAGATAATTCACTATTGGTGTACAGCAATGTCATTGCCTTTTTATGTTGATTTTTGTATCATGCCACTTTGCTAAATTTACTTATTAGCTTCAGTGTTTCTAATGGAATATATTATATATATAAAGAGCAATTCAACTACCAGTAGTAACAATGGCACTTCTAATTTTCTATTATCTTCTTTTACCATCTGGCTAGAATTTCCAAGAACATATTGAATGAAAGAGATAAAATGATTGAGATTTTATCAAGAGAAATGTTGTATTATATCACATGCCCTTTCTGGGACATTTAAAATAATTTCTGTGATTGATTTTTTGTTTGCTAATGTGCTTATATTTTCATTGCCAGGATTGAATTCAGGCCTCTGAACAACTAAGTCACATCTCTAACTCTCTTTTGTTTTAACATAGCATTTCACTGTGTTATCCACACTATCCTGGAACTTGCTATCCTCTCTCAGCCTGGGTAGACTGGAATTAGATTTTGGCACCATGGTCAACCAATTATGTGGTTTTGATCTTTCATCCACATAATGTTGTGCTACATGTTTATTAACTGCTATATAAGGGATGGTCAAAAGATATTTTGTCTGTTTAAACTTTAAAAATTATTATAGCAAAAGACACCTTGAGATTACTCCTCTGCAAATACTCCCTCTTGTATGAAGTACACATGCCCTATAATTCATGTAACTGTTTTTGAGACAGGGTCTCACTTGGTAGGTCAGGTTGGGCTTGAAGCTACTGTGCATCTTAGGCCAGCTTCAAACTTGCAAGATCTTTCTGTCTCAGCCCCCGAGTGCTGGGATTTTAGGTGTGTGCCACAGCGTCCCGAACACTCATGGAAGTGCTCTTCCATGTATGTCTTTAGATGTGCTGTCCTGTGGGGAGGACCAGCTGGGTGACTCTATCTGAAAGAAGAGCAGCTGTCTCCATTTTGGCTGAGCCTGACCCTTTTTCCAGGTACTGATAGGTACAGAGCTGGCTAGGAATTTTCCTTATCCTTTCAATTGGCTTTAAGCTGTGCATATTGGTCTAGCCAAGGAGCTGATGGTAATCTCTGAAGATGGCACATGTGTTTCCCTCAGACCCACATCAGCTGCTCTTTACTATGAGGCAGGTCAAGACAGAATAAAGAGCCAGTGCTCCACACTATTGGCTGGGCTTGAGAGTCTGTGACTTCCTGGGTCTTGAAAGATTACATATCAGAGCTGAAGCACCAGACCCCAAAATATTAGATACTATCTCAATATATAATGCAAATCAATTTTTCTACATGTCTTTCTCTGCATATCACAGAGGTAAATGCAGGCTGCCTCCCTATCCCAGCTCACAGTCCTCACCTACTTCCTACAGTTCTGTCATTCATCCTCAAGCCACTCCTCCTTTATGACTGAATAAAACCTGGGCTGGGTCCTGGGTCAAAGCCTTTGTTCTGGATAGCCATCACCATGGCTGGATTTAGGACCCCTTAGTTCCCCATAACTATAAATATACCTTAGTGTCTTTATTCTCACTGTGAGGTGCACCGGAAGTGGTAGATTGGAATTAACTTGACCATATTCCAATAACCCATCCATGGAATTACAAGTATAAACCTCTTGGACCAAGATGAGGACCAGGAGAGGCTTCTGACCATCCTGGGTGCCTTGATGTCCTGAATCCATTCTAAATTTTTCCTTTTGTGTTCATGTTGACTTTGGGCAGGGCCAATAAGTGCCGGTCCTGGGGAACAGGTGGATGAGGACGCAAGGTCATGTCTTCTAAGCCTGCTGTCCCATTGGATGGCACTACACAGCAGTATTCACTGGTATTTTCATCATACCTTGTAAAGACACTCAGGAAAAGGCCGGATACATTCACACATATACATTTTAGGTAAGGAAATAAGCAGACTTTGAGATTGAGAGCTTTAAAGGGTGCTAGCTTAATAGCTTATCAGTGCTGACAAATTACTGAACTATATATAATCTGCTAAAAACCTATGAATATTAGCCAAGTTTCAGGTTAATAAGACTTCAGTTAGACACATGTATTCACTCACCTTATGCAGTAGATTTCAGGATGCAAACATTTTCACATCATGGTTGGTACCATCCAAGTGCTTTGTTCCTGTTCTTTTCACCCCCTTTTAGTGCTTTCCTACTCCCCTACCCCATAAATGTTTCCTTGGAGATACAGTAAATGAAGGAATTGTGCTTAGGAACAAAAAAGTTTTACCAACTCTACATCATTTTGCCCTCTAACAAACCCAGAATCATAAAATTTGCTCTGGATTACAGTTACAATTAAGTCACCAATAGAAATAGACTAACTTGAGTGTTGAAGGCTTACCAAGGACACTTAATGTGTAACTGAAATAGCAAGCACTAGTTGAAAATCCAAATAACCGTGTTACATTTTTAATGCTTTCTTAAGGTTGTCTTTTCAGGAACATATGACCTTAACATTTGCAAAATTATACACCTTCCAAAAGCTACCAGAGCTCACTAATGTCTGTATTGTGAGAAAACTTATACCATGGGTCTTTACCTACAAAATTCTTTTAAGCTTCAAAAATGAGATCACTATAAATCTCTGTGGAATAAATCTTCATAATTTATGGTTTTGATCATTTTAAGCAAGCAAATTCTGCCCTAGGCTGACAGTGATAAATTTCCTAGTCCCATAGAATATTGGTGGCTTGAGGTCCTCCCACTCTGAAGTTCTTCGCCAATTTTGATTTACCTTTAGGACCCAACTCATAATGAAATCTTTGTAGGTTGTAACAGAGATAAGGTGTAGTGATGTGAGGCAGGAGCTTCCTGTCCCAAGGGTGCAAGGAACAAAGAACAGAGCCTAAGGAAACTGGCC
Organism: Octodon degus; assembly: GCF_000260255.1. Classification (NCBI taxonomy): domain Eukaryota; kingdom Metazoa; phylum Chordata; class Mammalia; order Rodentia; family Octodontidae; genus Octodon; species Octodon degus. Next base: position 29,618,701 of record NW_004524584.1, on the reverse strand, counting down.
CCTTGTAATTCTGCATGCTGGAGACAGGTAACAGACTCCTGGAGGCGACACCCTGTCTGTTCTTTGTTCCTTTACCTGGGAAGTTTCCAGCTGGTGATCTGTAAACTCACAGATTGGTGAATGCCAGAAGGGGATGTAGATAAAAGCTTGCTTACCCAAAATCAGTTATGCACATTCCTTAGCCTGTTTGTAGCCTGAAATAAAGGTGAGAAGTTTCCCTGGCTCAGGGCTCACTTAGAGACTCATCGCAGTGAGATCTCTGAGGCTGTATTAATCCAGCCTTCCTGGCATTTCTTTCGGCTCCAACTTATAATATGCAACAATGCAGAAAGAATAAAGGAATGCGGGAGTCTCAATGGCACACACACAAATACAATTTCATTTTCTATTGGATCACTTTCTCCTTAATTCTCTTCTCTAGACTTCCCCTTGTTTTAGGCAAGAATGGAACCCCAGGAGATATTGTATTACACAGATACTAGGAATAACGTAAAGGTATCATCCTGCCCCTCAGAATCAACCTGATTTGTCTGGGCTTCGGAAAAGCTGAAGTGGGTAAGTCTAGGGATGCTGTGTGTTAGGATAGCTCCAGGATGACTTAACTCCAAGCAAGGAAAGCCTGTTAATCCTCTTCATACCACAATGTGTTCTTCGCGTTTGGGCTGACGTTCTCGCCCAGGACTTTCTTGCCGCTTTGGTGCACAGCATCCTGTATCATTGCAATGGTGTACAGTTAAACTGGCGTACCCTCCTGCTTCGAGGATTCTAAACTGCACTTTACTGTGCCGTGTCCCTACCACGCACTCCTGCCCTGCCAAGGACAGGCCACCCTCTGTGCTGCTTTTCTAGACTGCGGCTCTGCCGTGCTTCCTGCGGGCCCTCACTCTGCCGACCAGCGCAGGGAAGCGATGCCGCCCTCCTCCACAGCGCATGCAGGATTGGTGGCGCGCTCCTTGGGCCTGCCCACGAGCGCTGGCAGTACTCATTTCCTTCGGCTGCCTCCGAGGTCTCCCTTCATCTATCACGGCTCACCTAAAATTGTTTAGGGACAATTTTAAACATCAACGATTCCTGCCTTCGTGCTTCAGCAAAGGGATTGATTTTTTTCTAACAAGAGCCTGCAGCGTTTCCAGCTTCGCGTCTCCTCGCTCTCGCGGGCGCTGATTGCTGCCAGGGCGGACGGTGCGCCTAGATGCAAGCGCACACCTCCGCGGCCGCCCGCAGGCCTCCCGCGCCTGGCAGCCGTCGTTTCCCTGGCTCTGCGCTCCTCCCGCCAGAGTCGGACTCTGCCTCGTGCACTCCCTTTCAAGCATGACCACAAACTAGCTCAGGAAACTAACCTCGTGGAAGCATGTAGGAATAGCAGCTTTTCTTCTCCTTCAAAGCAAGCCTTCCTCCTCACTGTCTCGTGTCTCAGTTGCGCTGTGAAGTCCGACGTCCGAACACGCAGACCCGCTTGGAGTCGGCGCTCCTTTCTCTCGTTAGCCACTGAGATGCTTCACGCACGTGTCTCTTCCTTCCTTCAGAGTTTTCTTCTGTCTCTCCTGCTCTGTTGTAACAGGTTTAAGAGACTGGCCCAAAAGCGTCTTAACTTTATCTCACAGTGTCATTCATTTAATAGTTTAAGAAATACTGCTTAAATTTTATTTTAAAGGGAAAAGAAGAAAAAGCAACAATTTTTTAAAAATTCAAAAAATGATCGTAGGAAACTAACCATGGTGAATATATTGCATCACATTGTCTTCAAAATATTTGCTCAGATTACAAAATATAAGGATGTGTGATTGATCAAACAATATAAGCGCAAACCATTTTTCTCAATTAACTAAAAGAAATCAGTAGTAAAACTGTCCTATCTCTCTTTTGTGTGTGTATATTTATATACATATATATTTTTTTCTTTTCCCTTTCTTTTCTTTCTTTCTTTCTTTTTTTGTTTGGTTTTGTTTGGTTTTTTTTTTGTTTGTTTGTTTGTTTTGTTTTGTTTTTGGTTTTTTTTGTTTGTTTGTTTTGATTTTTTTTGGCGGAACCGGGATTGAATGCAGGCCCTTGGCACTTGCCAGGCAAGCACTTACTCTCCTGAGCCGTCTCCCTGGTCCCTTCCCTTTCTTTTCTTCACCTTTCACCCATCCCAGTTTTCCTTTCTCTCTGAGCAGTTTCCTTCTCTTTCACAATGTGTATTGTTTATTTTGGGTCTTATTTAATTTTTTAATTTCTTACGCTAGGGAGACAACATGATGTCTACACGTGGAAGTTTATTTCAGTTTGGAGTATGATCTCTAGCTGCATCCATGTACCTGTAAAGGCCTCAAGTTTGTCCTTTATAGTTGAGTAATACCCCATTATATAAATATACCACGCCTTCTTTATCCATTCCTCAGTTAATGGACATTTGGGCTGTTTCCGAGATGTAGGTATGACAAATATTTTTTACTTCAGTGCAGTATGTATAATCAAAAAAATTCTTGCTCAGCAACTTCTGACATTGCGAGTCTTACAGAAAACCCACTACTATTATGGACTACTGGACTATGTTGGAATATTTTGCTGAATTCACCCACCTATAATATTTAAAGGACAATGGAATACCCTTCTCTGACAAAACTAAACAAACAAAGGGGATACAAGTGAGCGACCATTTTGTATCTATATATTCAAAATAGTTAGGATAGATATACAGCTACATTCTCTTAATTCAGTGAGTAGAAAGATTTGTTCTAACAGTGTTTGTGGACAGGATATCATGTCTGCATCTTGTACAATGAATAACCACTAAGATAATAATATGCAATGTATTAATTATTGAAACTGTCCTACTAATCGGATTTGAGACTGTCTCATTGCTATTTGTGTCTCAATAAAATTATTGAAAAAAAAGTTCTTGCTGAACTTTTATTTTATTTATTTATTTATTTATTTGTTTGTTTATTTTTGAGGAACCAAGGATTGAACTCAGGCCCTTGTGCTTGCCAGGCAAGCACTTATTCTACTGAGCCATGTCCCTGGCCCCTTTGCTGAACTTTTAGAACTGAAACAATACTTCAGTCCTCTCTTCTAGCAAGCTTAGTGCATATGTATCTGTGTGTATGTGTGTATTTGCTACCGCTTCATATTGCAGCTACGTTATCCCCCATAAGTCATAGATTTCTTTATGATATCCCCCTACAAAAATATTACTATGTCTTCATTTCTCAACTCATTTAGATATACACATAGTTTAACATTAAAATTTCAATGTCTACAACTCTTCTTTATACACCACCCTCATGACACTCAGGCCTCAGACCAGATACTTGCTATTTCTGCAATACCTATACAGCTTTCTTCATTCTTTCCCTGCACAACAGGCCACAGTCTTTGGTCTGTGGGTTACGCTAAACATTCTCCCACTTCTGCCCCAGCTGACCTCTCTGTCCAACACAAGACTTCTGCTTTCTGTGCTGTGAGCAGCTGCCCTCCACACAGATAGACCGCCTTCATCCCTTCAAATCATAGGGAGCTCAAGAGTGAATGTGCTGATGAAGATTCAGCTCACATGATACACATTTCAGTAAAATAACTTATAATGGAAAGGAAGGGATATTGCAAAAGGCATATGAAGGTTCAGGCTCACCTGGACTCTTCCCACTGGGATCTAGACAAGTACTTCACTTACCGACGTACTCTTCCCCACCTATAGCATACAGACAATAAATAATGCCCTACCCAAAATTGTACAGAAAATATTTAGGACCAGTTAAATTCTCAAGGAAACATTTCTTTTTCTTTGTCCATCCAGATAGTTTCTGTCCTAAGTTATTCACTTAGAATAACTTAGCCATTCATTTAGAATGACTTGGAGTTCCTTACATTGTACTGTAAATATATTGGCCACTCAATACAATGCTATTGATTTAAAGTGAATTATTGTTGGCCTTAAAAACACATGATGAGCCAGGGAGATAGCTCAGTGGAATAAGTGCTTCCTCGGCAAGCACAAGGGCATGAGTTCAATCCCTGGTTCTGCCAAAAAAAAAAAAAAGAAAAGAAAAGAAAAGAAACATGAAATTGGATAAATGGCTAGCATAACAGAAGTTGGTGCATTTTAACATGGTAAGTAAAAGTGGTAGGATGAGAGAATTATTTTGTTTAATCTTTCAAATCATATTTTAGAGAATCCCAACCTGCACAGTCATGAGCAAGTTGATGATGCCATCATTGATGCAGAACTTCTTGCAAGCCAGAAAATTCATCCTTCAGGGTCTTTCTGGTTTTCTTCCATGTTGTTCCAGGTCTGAGCTCTGTGGATACTCAGTCTGAGGCAGTGTCAGAAGTTTTCCCCTTGTCTCCATCCCAATAAGCTGTTGATATACCTATCGCTTCACTTTGCACACTTTGTTTTATTTGTCTGTTCCTGGGATATTAAAAATTGTCCTTCCCTCTGTTTAGACTAAGGTACTAGGACAGTGGATATTAGATGTGAGGTTGGAGGAGGAAAACACCTTCCAATGCAGATTTTATACAAATATGTTTATAACTGTGTTCTATCTTGGGGAACCAGTGGTAATATCCAAACTACAAATGTGGCCAAAAGTGGAGAGTAATGTCCACATCGTGTACAGCAATTAACCACTAGGAAGAATGTATGCAATGTGTTAATTGTTGAAACTGTCCTACCAATTTGGTTTGAAACTGTCTCATTGCTATTTGTTTCTCAGTAAAATTATGGGGAAAAAGTGGAGAATAAAAATGAAGATCTTCTTTTGGAGATAAGTGTTATTTTCCACGTAAGGTTAAACTAAGGCAAACGGATGAGAAGGAGTGGTCTCTTTGCAACTTGCCTGGGTACAAGTTCTCTGCAGGCAGAAAACCAAGATGATGGCTCTATTTCTATGGAAGCCATCAAGAAAAACTTAAAGTAGAACAAGGGTGTAAAGATAGTCCTGGGCGTTTAGTAGGTGGATCAGCAAGGTTTCACTGGTGAAACCAAGTTTATATGCACGTATATGTGATTAGGTAGTAGGGATTTGTTGCTGTTTCATTAACTACAAAGCCTTACAATGTCCATCTGTGGAGAGAAGTGGAAGAATCCAAGATGGCTGTCTATGCACTGAAGAGACAGCAGACACAGTCAAAGGTCAAAGGCCAAGAGCTCACCACAGAGTGCGAGTGTGAGTCTAGACTGAAAGACCAAGGGTCTGCGCTGGAAGGCTGAAGAATGTGCGCTGGCCTGGCAAGTGCAAGGGCCTGAGTCCAATCCCCGGTTCCACCAAAAAAAGAAAATGGGTGGCCAGGGCAATGGCTCAGTGGAATAAGTGCTTCCCTGGCAAGTGCAAGGGCCTGAGTTCAATCCTCAGTTCCGAAAAAAAAAAAAATCTGTGCTGGAAATCGGAAGGAGCGGGAGGCAACAGTAAAGACCAGAGCTGTCCTGCAGAAGTAAGGGGAGAGTTCCTTCTTTATCCACTTTTATTCTGTGTAAGCCAGAAGCCTATTGGTCAGTGCTACCCACTTCCTGGGTAGGTCTTTCTTCCTCAGTTAAAACCAACATGTCAGTCATGTCATCTTCATACACACCCAGAACTGTCCGAATCCACTAGGTGGTTCTTATTTAAGTTAAGTTGTCATGGCTCAATTAACAATCACAATAGAATGGAAAAGACTCAGACAGAATGTGGTCCTTGGTCCCGGGCATGACTGTCACACCGGTGTCCAAACCCAGGGAACATGGATGCAGGTAGGGGAACTAAGAGCAGAGATAGGAGGATGGAAAGAGCAGGGTTCTGTACGTTGATTAAAGAATGCAAATGCAAGAGAACGCTTGTACTCTTCTCGTGCCTGCTTTCCCTAGAAAAACCGGAAAGCTTGGAGGAGAAAGAAAATAAATAGGCAGGAATAATAATAGAAAAGGGCCTGCTCTGTGCATTTTCCATGCCGGAGCCTACATTCAGGCAGGCCACGATCCATAAGGAAAACCAGAAAAAACAGAACCTGGCATAAGGTTCTGGGCAGTATCTCAGTGTGAAAACACTAATGTCAACATACAGTGTGATTGTTTATGATATGTAATCATAAGCATATTTGTGATTACTTAAAAAAAGAGAGAACCTACTCTAGTTTTTATTTATTTATTTACTTATTTACGTATTTATTTTCATGTATTTAGGAGAAGGTCTACAGGGTCTCACCACGCAGATCAGACTCGTAGTGATCCACCTGTTTTCAGCCTCCCAAACTCTGGGATTCCAGGCACATGCCACCAGGCCGTCTGAGAAACTACTCAAGTTTTTCACCTTTCTTGAGTAACGCATTCACTAATGAATTAAAAATTAAAAACTGGATAAAATCTCACTGTGATTGTATCTCCTTTGCAGTTATTCAAAACTTTAACACATCTGGCTCTTGGGGCTCCTTGTGCCTGAGAGCTGTCAGTTCTGTGCAGGTGCACTTGTGGGGTGCAGGAATCACCCCAGGAGTAAGCTCTTCAGATGTGCACATGAACAAAATTGCGATGTTCATAAAAGAGAATTTTCGACTATAGAGAGCAGCATTGGTCCCAGGTGTGTTTGTACTTTTCATCTCCTTCCCTGGGCATTCCCCGGCTCACCTAGAAGGTTTACTCTATCCCTCTTCCCAATTAAGGAAGAAGCTTTTATCCAGTGGTAATGCAAAAGGGATAAATACTAGAAGCATAATTTAAGTCAGGCTTCAGTCTCCTAACAGCAGTGCTGCCAAGCTCAATGGCCACGGCAGTCTTTGGCCCAGGGAAGAAACATTTGGTTTAGGGAGGAAGGGATGCAAGAGATTGGAGCCCACAGGCCAGACACTCTTAACTTCTCCGAGGCAGGATTCCACCAGGACTCCACCTGACGTGTACCGGCAGCATCGCAGGCTGTCACGGTGGAGGAAAGCTGTCTACAGCGCATCTTCTTGAGCTGACTCACCCACGGAAGGCAAGTTTCCTGTCAGGGCTTTTACCCTTTCCTCTTTGTTTTCTAGTGTCTCCTGTGAACAGCACAAGTCAAGTTTTGGGCAAATGGTGGCTTCATTCATACATCAACTACATTTCATATGACCGCCCCCCCCCCCCCCCCCCCGTACAGTCCCTCTCACCCTTTGCATGTACGGGCACATACAGATGTGCACACAAATGCCGTCAAGCAAAACTTGCTGAGGTTTTATGTGCAGGCTGAAAATGCTAAAGATCACGTAATACCGTGCAATCCATGAGGGATCTGCTGTTTCTGGATTGCTCAAGGACACGTGATGGGAGGCTTCATAGCACCTCGAGGACCCTCATCTATTGTAGCAAAGTGGGTGCAGCTTTCTTAACCATAATGGCACTGTTCGGGTAAGCATGCCCTTTTAGAGGGATCTGCTCCTCCTTCCTGTACACATAGAGTATCTATCAGGGGACGGGGTTATAGCCCAGCGGTGACAAGCACCAGCCTGGCGAGTATGAGGTCCTGAGCTTGATTCCCAGTACGAAAAGAAAAAAAGGAAAATATTAACCAACTCTCTGAGGATATCCCACCAATTAGGTTATCCATTTTGGAACCCAGTGAACAGCTCCTTTATGATTTCAACTACCCTTGTGTGGTAAGCATTAGAGTTTGGAGCTAACATTTACAATGAAACTTTTTTTAGCTTGCTCATAAAATAGCAACCATCTCCAAAGTATTTTTACAGATAATAGAGGTAACATAATCCATTCCTTTGCCCTCCATGGGGAGAAAGCTGAGGTGTAAAGACATATTGCTGAACTGGAATTAAATCTGGGTTAGCTACTATTTTTTCTACACCTGGTCAGCAGTGTGTATCAAATAAGACTGAGTACATTTTTAGACTTCTACACTCTACGTAATTGTTAAATTCTCTTAAGGACACATTTTTAGGGGCTGGGGAGATGGCTCAGTGGAATAAGTGCTTTCCTGGCAAGCGCAAGAGCCTGAGTTCAATCCCCAGTTCTGCAAAAAAAAATAAATAAATAAATAAAAGGACACATTTTTAGTTTATCAACACATTGAGCCTGTGACTCTTGAAGCAGAATTTTGACACAATAGTTCTCTGTAAGAGGTGTGATCAGAAACTTCCCGGGAGCCTTCTACCAAGATGGTGCCTTGGGTTTGCAAGATTTGCATCTTTTTTTTTACCAGCTAACTAAAATTTACCCAACAAAATGTGGATATTGAAATGTCAAGCAGATTTTAAATCTAGAGATCTCTTGACAGAATTTTAAAATATTCTATCTGCAAACAGAATAGCTTTCACTGTTATGGAGCAAAATTTCTTTGTTGCAAATATATTATTAAAGCATTTTACCTAGACAAAGTCATTTAGAAAATGCTATACTTAAGAGTAAGATACGTTACTTGCATTGTAGAGAAACAATAAAGTTGGTGACTTCTTGGTGAAAATCTAAGGAAATAAAGGTCCATTAAAACTCTGGGACCACTGGACAAAGAGGGGCCGGCACAAGGTTAGTTCTCACAGCCATCATAGCAGTACACTGAGCTTCACAGGGTGCCACGCAAGTGAGAGCCAGACGGGAACTGGGCAGCCTGTGCCTCACTGAGGAAAACAAGTGAATACTGGCAAAGGAGATCCTAAGACGCCCAGAGGCAAGATGTCACCATCCGTATTCTTTGTGAAAACTTGCCGAGAGGAGCACAAGAAGAAGCACCCAGATGCTTCCATTAACTTCTCAGAGTTTTCTAAGAAGTGCTTGGAGAGGTACAAGACCATGTCTGTTAAAGAGAAAGAAAAATTTGAAAACATGGCAAAGGCAGACAAGGCTTGATATGAAAGAGAAATGAAATCTTATATTCCTCCTAAAGGAAAAGCAAAAGAGAAGTTCGAGGATCCCAGTGCCCCCAAGAGGCCTTCTTCAGCTTTCTTCTTATTCTGTTCCGAGTATCACCCAAAAATCAAAGGAGAACATCCTGGCCTCTCCATTGGTGATTTTGCAAAGAAAGTTGAAGAAATGTGGACTAATACTGCAGCAGATGACAAGCAGCCATACAAGAAGGCTGCTAAGCTGGAGGAAAAGTATGGAAGGAACATCGCTGCCTACCGGGCTGAAGGAAAACCAGATGCAGCAAAAAGGGAGTCATCAAGGCTGAAAAAAGCAAGAAAAAGAAGGAAGAGGAGGAGGAGGAATAAGATGAAGAGGATGAGAAGGATGGAGAAGATGATGATGAATAAGTTGGTTCTAGCATAGTTTTCTTGTCTATAAAGCATTTAACCCTCTGTACACAACTCACTCCTTTTAAAGGAAAAAAAAAATTGAAACATAAAGTTGTACTGTTCAGTAGCCACTTACCTTGCCTGGAATAGTATAGGGGTTGTAAATTGGCATGGAAGTTTAAAGCACCTTCTTGTTGGTGCACAGCACAAATTAGTTATATATGGGGACAGTAGTTTTTCTTTTTCAGTTGTCTCTGATACAGCTTATACAAAATGACTGTTCTGTTAACTCTGTAATTGCAAAAAAAAATTGCATCTGTTTTATTAACATTCTGAATGCTTCTAAATAAATGCAATTTTTTATTAATGTTGTCTTTTTCATAGATCTGAAATTTTTTTTCCTAGAAAAAAAGTTAGTCTTTTGCTTTTGCCCATTTTGAATCACATGAATTATTGGTGTTTATCTTTTCATACAGTTAGTGAATGCCAAATTTCTGTCTACGCACCCTGCATACCATGATGGAGTAATAAAAGTCAAACTGAGAACATTTTCGTCCATAAGACTCCGAAGTCTCACTCACTGTTGAAGGATTTCACACAGCCCTTTGTAAAGAGGAACTAGGTCTGTTCATAGATAGCATCAGGTTATTAGCATCAAGCAATCTGGAAGGCTGCCACTGAAGGACTAATAGAAAACATTATGCTCTGATCTTTGCATGAGGCCTCTAGCTCCCATTGTCATGTAATGGCAATTATACTGCGCAGTTTCCACAGCCAAGGAGGCCTGAGAATGTATCCTCAAAAGTGTGAGCTTAAAATACCAGGCTTCAATTTTTGGTTAGCACTCACAGTGAAGGCAGTGAACGTGCTGGCTGCATATGCCTTTACCTACATGTTGACTGCTCAGGAAACTTGACTCATAAAAGTTTTAAAGTTAGGCCACAAATTAGAAAAGGATAGATTTTTCTATATTGGATTCTCCCATAAATGCGAGTTTCACATGTTAATATGAATTACCCAATTTATTTGAGTCTTTCTTTCTTTCTTTCTTCTTCTTTCTTTCTTTCTTTCTTTCTTTCTTTCTTTCTTTCTTTTTTTTTTTTTCAGAACCAGGGATTGAACTCAGGCCCTTGCGCTTGCCTGGGAAGCACTTGTTCCACTGAGACATCTCCCCGGCCCCTATTTGAGTTTTTCTCTACAAAACTCACTGGACAAAAAAAAAAAAAAAAAACATCTCACTGGACTCATGTTTATCTGCTTAGTAGTTTGGGCAAAAATTTAGCTATTGTTTGGGTTTTCAAATTATTACAGTTAAAGTGCCAGTACATTAAAATAGGGTTCTTGTGATTTCACACACTTTTACGATGGAGTGCTGTGCGATTACATAATTTTAACTTGGCTTCCTTCCATTTGCATTTGTTTATGTGACTTCAGGAGGAATGCTGAGTATCTGAGTCCTGGAAAATACTAACAAACTAATTGCAGAGGGTTTAAACATAAAAAAATCAGTTATCTACGTGTAACTGTAGATGTACAATTAGACAAGTATTTTATATGCACATGCACATCAATTATTTGCAGTCAACTTGCAATCTTAAATTGGTAATATAAACTCTGAGGGGAAAGAAGGCATTAAAGAATACCGTGCTAATTTTCTACGGCTTGCTACAGATCTGTTAGCTCGAAGCAGCATAAATGTATTTTCTTACAATGTTTGAGGCCCAAACTCTGACATCGTCTTAACTCACATATAGCTAAGTTATTCAATCCGCTCTTCTGGATAGCAGCTCTCCACGAGTCTATGTCCCCTCTCTGCTCCATTTCTAAAGGCTGTCTACCTTCTTTTTCTTTTGACTACACCTCCTCATTCTCTTCCTGCGATCACGTCGGAAGCCCTTTTTGGTCTTCGTCTCAGTCCAGGAATGTTATGTTTATAATGCCATGGATAAGTTATTGGAATCCCATCAAGTTCATTTTAGTCCACCACTGCTAGTGCAATCTATGGAGAGAACAAAGGCATTAAAGCGTATTTATACTGATGGGGACCCAAAGGGTGCTATGTCCGGCCATGTGATGGCTATCTGAACAAAGGCCTTGAGAAGGGCCTAACCCAGGTTTTATTCAGTCATAAAGGAGGAGTGGCTTGAGGACGAAAGACTGAGAATGGCAGGAAGCAGGCGAATACTGTGCCCTGGGCTAGGGAGGAGGCCTGCATTTGTCTCTGTGATATGCAGAGAATGACATGAAGAGAGTAATCTGCGTGACCCAATTGAGATACTATCTCATATCTTGGGGTTGGTGCTTCAGCTCTGATGTGTAATCTTTCAAGCCCCAGAGAGTCATAGCCTCTGCCATGAGGCTCAATCCCAGCTGACAGTATGGAGCACTGGCTCTTTGTCCTGTCTCAACCCAGCTCACATTAAAGAGCAGCGGGTGGGAATAACTGGGGAAACACGCATGCCGTCTTTAAAGACTACCACCAGCACCTCAGCTAGACCAATATGCATTGCTTGAAGCCAACTGAAGGGATAAGGAACAGTCCTAGCCAGCTCTGCACGTATCAATACATAGAAATAGGGTCGGGCAAGCCAATATGGAGAAAATTGCTGTTCTTTCCAGGAGAGTTGCATAGGTGGTGCTCCACAAATCACATTGTCTTCACCTGGAAGGAATTTTTCCTCTCTCTCTCTTGCTTTTAAGGACATGTGGAATTGCATTTAGTATCTATCTCAATAACTGAAAGCAGGGTAAGGCAAACAGCACAACAGAATCAAGCACTTGCCAGCAGGCGCAGGGCAGGGAGTTTGATCTCTGGGCCTGCTGTGCCAGCCCCACCCCCGGGGTGCACTGAGACAGTGATTGAGACTGGGTATGGGGGTGCATGTCTGTAATCCCAGCACTTGGGAGGCTGCAAACAGAAGAATCACTAGCTGTCTGATCCAGTAATGAGACCCTGAACACCCTGTAGGCCCTTCCCTAAAAATACAAATAAATAAATAATGGAAAGTAAATGTTCTATGCTTAATCACAGCTACAAAGTTTCTGTGGTCTGAAAAAAGTAACAATTACGTATCTCAGAAACTAAAATGTGGGAAACATGGGATCATTACTTAACTTACCACAGAAATTTCAGAAACCTGAATAATAGGTTTGAAAAATATTGGCTAGAAGGATAAATTTGAGAGTGTTATGGGCAAATGGATGCAACTTGAGATCGTAGACATAAGTGAAATAAGTCAGACTCATATCTGTACACACCACATTGTCTCCCTGGTGTGAGAAGCCGAAAGAGCAAGATCCACAATGCACAGTAGATGTTGTGAAGTGAGAAGAAAGTGCTCAAAACAGCACTTAGGATCTTAAAGTCTCTGAGTGGAAAGTCTCTGAGTCCGTATCTGTCTCCATCAGTAAATAAGCCCGGTAGTGTTGAAAACTGTCCTAAGCTGATGTCAACAATTTATTAAATTCATACCATCAACTAAAAACAACATTTTTCAAAAAAAAAAAGTAGACTATTTACCTTTAATTCCTTTTCCTAGAATCTCTCTTGGGAGAGATCTAAGTGTATTAAGAGACTGATAAAATTGATCAAATTTTGGAAGTAAACTCATTACTGGCCTATAACCATCTCCTTACTGAAGCAATACATCCTAAATGCTGACAAAGGCAGAGAAATGATGAAATCTGAGAAACCAAGTATGCTTTTAGACAAATATTTCAAAGGCAAAAATCATAACTATGGCATTTTATTTTTTACCAAAGGATAAACTAATTAAAATATTTGGCTGTCTAGGTAGGAGGTAAAAGAGATGTAGTTGGTATACTTTAGAGTGAAGTAAGTATATGGATTGCCAAAAAATTATGTAGTAAACTGAAATTTTTAATAACTTAATTTTTCCTTTAAGGTACTTCAACTCTTCCCATTCTCCCTGGGAACATCTTTAGCCAAGGGACATTAAACGTTTCCTTAACTACAGCACAATAATGCACACCTGGAATCCCAGCACTCTTAGAAGGAAAGTAGCAAGTTTTAGCCCAACTTAAGAAAGCTAGGGGCTTACCAAGGTTCCTGACTGAAAATTCAAAACAAATAAATTTCTGGGGTGTACCTCAAGGTGAATGAATGCCTTGGGTTTAATGCCTAGCACAGAAAAAGAAAAGATGTCCAAATAAATTAGAGTCACATTTACAAACACAGGCTCAAAGAGTACGGTGCTGTATGTTTGCAGACCAAAATTAGAGAAAAGGGAGGACCACAAGGGAAACCAACATTTTAACCCTAGCCTTTAAAGGTCAAGTAAGACTAAGGACATAGGAGAACTTG
>NW_004524584.1:29604001-29605115 GCF_000260255.1 Octodon degus | reverse complement strand
CTGAGGGGATTTCACAGACCTTCTGAGACCCAAAAGCTACAACTCTTGTTGCATAGGTCCTGCTTTACCTTGGTCTTAACCATCCAGTAGAAAATATAAAACGAAATATAAGAAGTAAAGCCATGCTGTTATATTGAGCCCTGTGAGATTCAGGTCAACAATTTCTGACATTGCCAGTCAAGCGGAAGACCCAATACTATTGTGGGCTGCTGGACTATTTTGGAATGTTTTGCTGAGTTTACACACCTATAATATTAAAATAACAGAATTTAACCAAAAAAAGGTATACAGATGAATGTCCATTTTGTATCTGTGTATTCAGAGTGGTTGGGATAGATATATAGTTACATTCATTTAATGAATAGAATGATTTGTTCTAATGGTGTTTGTAAATGGGATGTCAGGTCCACATCTTGAACAGCAATTAACCACTAAGAAGAATGTATGCAGTGTGTTAAAATTTATGGCAAAAAAAAGAGACAAGTACTAGACAATTCCCCATAATGAGCTCATCTAAGTCGGCACTTGGCATCTCCAGAAGTAAGACAGCAATGAAGTCTGTCTGCTCACTACAGCTGTATTCATTTACACTGCACTGAAGTAGGAAATATGTCTAATATTAACAGCAGTTAGTTTGAGGAGTAGTTGATTTTTTCTTGTTGAAAATATGTAGTCAGGGATCCAGTCCTAGCCCAGGCCCAGTGAGTGTGTGGGAGAGCTTCCAGCTACCCTGTGCTGGTGGGAACTACTGTTCCTAGCCCTGGTGCAGCGTGGGTGACACGGTTTTTGACCTTCTTGCAACGCCCCCCATCACTCCCCCGTAGTACCCCCTCACCCTGCCCACAGAGTAGGAGTTTCTGTCGCATTCTGGGAACCCCCAGATCCAGTCCTTGTCCACGCCCAGTCAGTGTGTGGGAGAGCTGCCTTTCCCCCCTACTCCACCTTGTCCCCTCCAGGCTCAGCTCAGGCCTGGCTTACATGCCTGGGGTGTAACCCTGCAGCTGTCATCCCTGCAGAGAGTGTAGAGGATAGAACCACCCAGCTAGTCCAGGAGCAGAACATCTTGCCACAGGGGCACAACAGGTTCACCCTCAAGGGCAGCAGCAGGAAGGAG
>NW_004524584.1:29592890-29599968 GCF_000260255.1 Octodon degus | reverse complement strand
TTTTTTTTTTTTTTTTTTTTGGCTGGCGCATGCTGCCTTAAGGGCAGGTCTGGTGAGGCATGGGGAGCTGGGGATCAAACCATGGTCCCATGTGCCTGACTGGGTTTGCCCCAGCAGGTGCTTAAACATCTGAGCTAACCAACAAACCCCTAATGTTCTTACACTAGGAAGACAATGCAGTGTTTATACATGTGGGTCTGATTTATTTCAGTTATGAGTATGGTGTCTAGTTGCATCCATTTACATATAAAGGCGTTAAATTTATCTTTTTATAGGTTAATAATACTCCACTGTATAAAAACTATGACATCTTTTGTGTCTGTTTCTCAGCTGAGAGGCATTGGCGTTGTTTCCAAGATTTAGCTGTGAAAAATTGTGCTGCTATAAACATAGGTGCACATATATCGCTGTGCCATGATGTTCTGAGTTTCAGAAAAATACCCATGAAGGGAATAGTTGAGTTAAATGGGACCTCCAGTCCTGGCTTTTTGAGGAATCCCAGCACTTATTTCCATAGTGCTTGTACCAATCTCTAATAATAGCAGAGAAGGGTTTCTTTTTCCCCACAGTCCCTCCAGCATTTGTTATTGGTTGATTTCTTTATGATAGACATTCTTTCTAGGGTGAGATAGTGCTGTTTTAATTTGCATTTCTCAAATGCTCAATGATGCTGAACATTTACATTTATTTCCCATTTTTATTTTTCATCTGAGAAGTGTATATTTATTTCAGATACCCATATTTTGATTGGGTCTTTGGATTTTGGACCCTTGTTTTTTTTGTTTTTTGGTTTTTGTTTTTTGTTTTTTGTTTTTTTTTTTTTTACTACTTTTTATGTTCTACATAGAAGTTCTTTGTCGGAGGGACAGTTGGTTAAACTTTTCCCCAATTTGTGGGATTGTTAGATGTGTAGAAACTTTTCAAAAGATGAGATCCTTGGTCCTGCCCCCTGGGGGAATGCTGAGAGGATGATTGACACTGGGCATGGTGGCGTGCAATCCCAGTGCTTGGGAAGCTGAAAACAGAAGAATCACCAGAAATCTGATCTGTATAGTGAGACACTGTAGACCCTGCACTAAATTAAAAAAAAAAAAAATGAGATCCCAGTTGTTGATTCTTTGAGGTACTCCTCATACAGTTTGGTTTTGTGCATGAACTCTGTGCCTACCCCTATTTCTTCAAGATTTCTACCTACTTTCTCCTCCAGTGATAGGAAGAATGAACATTGTAGAAATAGCCATGTTCTCCATATTGTCATGCAGACACAAGGCTGTCCTGACTAACATACCATCAGTGCACCTCACAGATCTAGAGAGAGTATTCCTAAAGCTCATCAGCAACCAAAAGGGACTGAAAATAGCAAACTCAAGCCTGGGCAACAAGGCAAGGCAAGGGGCGCTACAGCCCCTGATTTGAAATTGTATTTAAAAGCTACTGTGATAAAATCATTATGGTAAAAGAAAAAAAAAAAAAAAGACCTGAGTATCAACAGATCAGATTAGAAGATGTAGACACATCTCCACACACAGCCACCTTCTCTCTGACAAAGGGACCAAATATGTTCGAGGGAAGAATGCTTGTCTCTCTAATAAGTGGTGCAGGAAAAACTGGCTTTCTGTATGTCAAAGGCTAAAATTAGACCAGTGACTATCAGCATGCACTAAACACCAAGCAAAACAGATCAAAGACGTGCATGTATTTTATAGGCTCAGAATATACCCCTTTAAAGTGGTGTACTTTTCCTCTTCTCTAAGGGCTTCAATTACTTGGGCCCCAATATTTTGAACATAGCTATGACCCAGGTTTTGTTCTTCCAAACAGTAAATAGATATCACTGAATTTTCTCATTGGTCATTTTTGTTGCAAAATACTAATAGTGTTTTTATTTTTCTGTCATTTGTGTGGTCATTAAATTTTTTTATGCTTAGTATATTGTAGAGTTCCTGATTTTAGAAGTTTCTCACTTTTTAATCACTCTGAATTCTATTTGAATGTATATCTCTTATATCTTCTTTAGGCTTTATTATCTTGCTGAACATTCCTAAAAAGGATATTGAATAATAGCCATGGTATTAGGCACAATTTACTGTTCTTGGCCTAGAGAAATCTTTGGGGTTTTTGGCAGTTGTTAACTTTTTTAAGAAAAATAAATTAACTTACACAAAGATACAATTTTAACCTGTAAAACACTTGCAGCTGGAGAATATCATGTCAATACTTGCTTGGAAATCAAAAAGATTATTTACATTCATTCTTCCTTTTTATTTTGCTTGTACATCTGACTGCAAAAAAGAATTTGGTTTATGTTCCTAAATAATGACTGCCTTGGTTACTTTTCTCTCATTGCTGAGGCAAAATACCTGACACCCAACCTTAAGGAAGGAAAGGTTTATGTAGCTCACAGTTAGTAGAGGTTTCAGTCCATACTCAGCTGGCTCCAAGGCAGAGCAGCACATGGCAGAGGGCAGCAACTCATGGTGGCAGAAAACTGCACAACAGCAAGAGCAAAAAGGAGGAGCAGTGACAGAGAGAAAGCCTCTCTCCTTCCCTTCTATTATTCGGACTCTGTGCCCAAGGGCAGGTGTAGCACTCACATCCTTAATCCCAGCATTGGATCATGAATTAATCATAAGTTCTAGAAGCCTGCCCCAGTGACTGCATGAGGCTGTGGGGGGAACACCCAGACACAAGCCATAACAATGACGTTTCATCAAAAGTCCACACATTTTACTAGTTTTTAAGTGTGCTTTATAGGTGGTATCAAAGTTAAATGCTGGTGCTCCTCACAATACATGTTAATAACCATTTAATACATCTCACTGATTCAGTTTAGCTGCACATTTTCCAGAAGGAGCAGTTCCCTGGGTTTTGCTCCAGATTCAAGTGATATTTAATGTGCAAACAAGTAGACTGCCCATTTAATATTTTGTGATAAAATGATGCGTTTTTTCCAATGACCTACTTACAGAACTGCAGTGATAACCAACAGATAAAAAGAGACTTTTGAGTCTTAAAATCTTACTCTATCAAGCCTCTCAATTTAGTGCT
Organism: Octodon degus; assembly: GCF_000260255.1. NCBI lineage: Eukaryota > Metazoa > Chordata > Mammalia > Rodentia > Octodontidae > Octodon > Octodon degus. Next base: position 29,596,920 of record NW_004524584.1, on the reverse strand, counting down.
GCACGAACGGGAATGTGACACCCTTTGAATTCTGATTATTCCTTCCATAAATAGGCCAGCAATTTATTAATATATGCCCATAAAGAATTGCATTTTGGAGAATGAAGTGTAAGAAGCACACAGAATCAACATGCATTTCAATGTTAAACAATGAATAACTGCCTGGAATGTGTTTTGTTTGGTGTTAAAAACACCAGTGTCCTAAATATGCTAAATTGCTTTTGAGATGCTTCAGTAGTTGTGAAACTGTTATTTACCACACTCGAGCAGCCAATCTCTCTGTAATGAAACTCTATGTATCGTCCTCCAACGAACAAGAGGATGATAATGGTGGTCCAAACAGTTCTTTACCTCTGAAATTAGATTTTAATTTACTTCTAAGACTTTAAAGCTGTAATATTAAAATCAAAATGCATAGCAGGCCTAAAACAGATTTCTGCTCCTAAGTGTGTAGTGGTAGTCAAATTAATCATCATGTTAAGGTTCACATTACTAAATTTGTAATATGTAGCAAAAATGTGTTGTTTAATTGATGTCTACGTAACAAAATTTTTAAGACTCATTGGCTTTTCAGAATCTGTTTTTGCATTAAGTATTTCTTTTTTGCCTGTGTAGCCAAAATTTTAATCATTCTAAAAGGCTTCCTTAGGCTTTTCCACCTCTGTGTATTGCCTCTCTTTTCTCTCTCCACCAAAAATACTTTCTTCTTTCTCAATTTGTCAGAAAGGCTTCCCCAAAGGTCAAATCCTATAAGCCACCCTCAATGTAGTTAATTATTTTAAGCTAATGGAGATAAAACTTTAACAATCAAGTAGAAGAAATTTTTAATTTTATTTTAAAAATAGTAGTATTTGTTCAGCACACACACACACACACACACACACACACACACACACATGATTAGGCTCCTTTTAATTCTGTCATCAGGCCTTCTTCACTGCCTATGGTCTCCCTCAACGCTCAGATGGCGCTTAGTCCATCTCTCAGTGATACTGAGCACCCCTGGAAACCTCAGCTCCCTGCATCTTTCTGCATAGTGGAGAACCCCACCGTAATGTTGTGCAGGCAGCACAAAGCCAGCCCACCTAAAATGTGCTCACCACTCTTTTCCCATATAACTCCTGTTGCTAGTGGCAACACTATAACTAAAACTCACCAAAGCCGAAAGCATGGAAATCCTCATCTACCACTTCATTCCCCTGATCTCCTTTAACCCTTTACCTGCTGTTATGGGTTGAATATTTTTGTCCTTCAAACATTCCGGTGCTGACACCTGTGCCTGAATATGATGTCATTCAGAGGGGACATTGTGAAGTGCGGATCAGTACCGCTAGATGACTGCATGAGGATGGAGACCTGGCGACCAAGTTGGTGTCTACAAGACAGAGTCTCTCTGCCACATGAAGAAGACACAAAGTCCAGGGCCGGCCAGATAGCTCAGCAGACTAAATGACTGCTTAGGCAAACACAGGGACCGGGGTTCAATTCCTGGCACCCCATGCTGTACTGGCTCCGCCCCTGGGCATGCTGAGCCAGCCGCCAAGACCGGGCGTGGTGGTGCACGCCCATAATCTCAGTGCTGGGGAGGCTGAAAATAAGAGGATCACTGTGAGTCCCAGCTGTGTAGTGAGATCCTGCACAAAATTAAAAAAAATAAAAAGTCCTAAAGTGCACCATCTGCAACCCAGATGAAGTCCCTCACAAGTCTCAAATAAGCTGACACCTAATCTTTGATTTACAGCATCCACAACTGTGAGAAAGAAGTTTCTGTTGTTCATTGTCTCCTCATTCTAGGATACTTTCTGGTAGCAGAGAAACTAAGGCAACCACCAAAGCCCTTGAGTATTTCTTCTTGTGCAGCTCGCATCTACATGTTCTCTTTGCTTGCTTCCCTTGCCATGGCTTTCGCCACTTGCTTGGCTCAGGATCATAGAACACGGCTTTTAAATGACCACATTTTCCACTCAACTTTTCCCAGTTAGGTCCCTGTACCTGTTTCATTTCAGTGCATTGTTACAATTCCACTCTGCAGCTTAGGAGATGTACTTCAAACTATCCAGCAAGATTCTGTTGCCTTCAGAAGGTATTCAGCCTGTTAGTGGGGCTCTCAATCACCTGACCTCATGTGTGTGCTCAAGCCTTTACAATGACACTCAAGCAGAAACAGCAAATCAACTTTTTAAAAATGTGCTTTATTAGAATTATGGTATAGGATTAAAAAGTTTTCTTGCAAGGATCTTGTATAAAGATCTTGCTGTGTAAGGATAATTTTACATATATGAAATATATGTAAAGTAGGACAGTAAAAAGATGTAATTATTCCTCCAATGATTGCAGCCTGCACTTATGACCTTTAGATCAGGAGAGGGTGCCATGCCTTTGTCAAGTGGTGAGATTTCTGGGTCCACACAAACTGGACAAATCATAAAAAACCCCTACGGTTTTACACATGACATTCCACTTAAAACATATGGACCACAGAAAAATTTAAGTGTTACCTGTCAAGAGACAAGTACTAGGGTCTCAGCCCAGGTGCAGCGTGGGTAGACCATCTTCCACCCCTTTGGGACACCTCCAACCCCTCCACAGCACCTCCCCAACCCGCCTGCCCAGTAGGAATTTCTGCCGCGTTCTGGGAACCCCCAGACTCAGGCCTAGCCCAGGTCCGGTGAGTGTGTGCGAGAGCTTCCTGCTACCCTGAGCCAGCGGGACTGACTGCGGGTCCCAGCCCAGGCGCAGTATTGGTCAGACCGACTTCCAACCCCTTGGGACACCACCCCACCACTCAACACCTCCCCCACACCACCCGCAAAGTAGGAATTTCTGCCTTGTTCCCCAAACACCCAGACCAGGTCCTAGCCCAGACCCAGTGAGTGTGTGGGAGAGCTGCCTCTGCCTCCTGCTCCATCTTGTCCCCGCCAGGCTCAACTCAGGCTGGGTTTACATGCCTGGGGTGTAACTCTGCAGCTATAATCCCTGCAGAGAGTGTAGAGGATAGAACCACCCAGCTAGTCCAGAGGAAGAACATCTTGCCACAGAGGTACAACAGGTTCACCCTCAAGGGGAGCAGCAGGAAGGAGCTGAGCAGAGCAGCCAGTCCCAAGCCAGGCACAGCTGGATAAATCCAAACTTTGTACATCTGCACCTAAACTTCAGTACGTGCTAAGCTTATAACTACAACGAAGATCTACAACAAAGGTCAGAAAACTGTGCTACACAAAATGATGAGAAGGAACAAAATGCAACCTCAGAACCCAAGCCCACCCGGAAAAAGTGCAGAGGACACTAACACAGATCAAATTGGGAATCACACAGCTGAAAGCAATGAATCAACAGCTTCTGAAATAAAGAAACAGCTGCAGAATGATATAGAGGACCTCAGATTGGAAATAAAAAGAGAAATGCCTGAATTAATAACATCTGCAGCAAAGAATCAAATGCAGAAACATATGGAGGAAACCCAGTGCCCACCCAGAACAAGTGCGGAGGACACGAGCTCGGCTCAAATGCATGAACTAATACCGTAGATAGTAAAAAAGCAACAGCAGAAGGATATACAGGAAATCAGAGCACAATACTTTTCTGAAATAAAAAAAGAATTCTCAGAACTCATTGCATCGGAAGTAAAAAAGCAACTACAGAAACATAGGGAGGAAGACCAACCTGAAAAAAAAACAGTGCAGTAAGAGAATTTATAACTGCTTCTAAAGAAGATATTGAAAAAAATAGAGGAGAATATAAAAATGACAGATTCCTTGAATGAAAAATTCAGGAAAGAAATAGATAGCATGAAGCAGAGTCAAAGAGATATAGAGGAAATAAAAACCTCAATCACAAGCTTGTAAAACCATTTAAGTGAAAGGGAAGACAGAGTTTCAGATCTAGAGGATACTGGTGCAGCTAGTGAAAGGGGAAGAAAGGATCTCTTAAAAACAATGAGGATGCAGGAAAGAATAATCCATCACCTGCAAGATGATACAAAGATGAACAATGTGAGACTAATAGGCATCAATGAGAAAGAAGGAGTCAA
>NW_004524584.1:29590965-29592790 GCF_000260255.1 Octodon degus | reverse complement strand
CACATGGAGAGAAAACATTCTCTCAGGCTTTCACAGAGAGCACATTGGCCAAACAATGGCTGTGACTCATGCACATGTATGAAGCCACTTAAGTTGGGTTTTCTGTTAGCAAAGCAAAACAAGGGCACAGAGGTGAAGCTGGAGGCTGACTGACTAGCAGGCATTTCTTTATAAAAAGAGGAACAAGAATAAAAGCACAAAGAAGCAAGAGAGGAAGCGGAAGTGAGAGATGAAGTTCCTGATATCCCTGGTAGCAATGAAGAGCTCCTACCAGTTGGAATCCAAGAGTTCACTCACTATGGCCCTTATTAGCCAAGAAAGAGTTACCAGTGGCTTCAGACAGTCAGAGTCCCAGAAAGAATAACTTTTACTATGCGAATGACAGACAATTTTCTCTACTGATGAAGAGGAGATCCATGTTTCTCATATGATCTGCATGCCAAGTTAAGTTTGGAGGTGAATTTATCCAAAATCGTCAAGTGGATCCTTTATGTTCTTTTATGATATGAAATAAACATATCCATCAACACTGATAAAACAGAAGTCTCTCGATGGTATGTCAGAGTAAAAAATGATAACACTTTCAGGACACTATACATAAAAATAAAAGGCTAATAAATATGGCTTTTCACAGTTAACATTCTCCCCACATATACCCATCTATCAAAATTTGTATAAATAATACTCATAAGATGGTAAAACAGAGTGAATCATTTTGTATTTACAAATGTATCATTTAATGTTCAGTTTGTTTTCATAGTCGACAGCCAAGTATTCTTAACTGCAACAAGAGAGTGAGAAATTTATATTATAGCAAAGTTCTCAGTGATCAAAACAGCCATTACCAAAGAGAAAAAGGAAGAAAAAATTATGACTGGCTGTGTTTCAAAATATACCATTTGCCACTGTTTTAGCAAATAATTTCTGAAACAAGTAATCTTTAAACCAAGCATATTAGAAGAGCTTATGAGCTCCTGTGATGTCATACATAGATTTATAGTCCTAGAACTTCATTGTAATGAAATGTAGGCAGAGTCATTAAACTCTACAATATATTTACATTTGATTTATTTCACTTTAACCTTGGGAAAGGAAAATAAGAATGTTTTCCAGAAAACAAAACATTGGCAATAAAGAAAAAAACCCTGAGTTATATATATTTTTTTCTTTCCCTTTTATTTTCTCAGCAGTGACTGACAAAAGTAGAAAATGTATGTGAAGACATATCCAGCTCACACTGGCTTCCCAATGGGCCTAATATAACCTTCCTTTCGTGCTGAAGAAGGTAGGGCCACATGACTCTTGTGGGAATTACGTTAATTGTGGATAATGCCTTTAGAAGATAAAAAAAACCCAAAGGGATATTAATTAGTATTTCTATTACAAGTATGACCTTGAAAGATCAAAACTGTAGCTCATGCTGTTAAATGTTGCCTGCACCAAGAAGTTACAAGGACATTTCAGTAAAGAATCTGATTTTGGATGGAACAGAGTTTCCATGTCTACTCATAAGGATGCAAACTTCCATATATATGTGATAAACAGATATCATTTATGTACATGTGTGTACTTTCAGCCACCATGAATAATATTGTAAATTGACCAAAATATATAGGCCAAACCACAACTCAATCAAAATATGAAGTAGAAAAATATTGTAAATCCTAAATCATGAATCACCTTACATGCCTAACTCTACAGAAATATTATTTCCTCATCTTACATAATAAAATTTAAATTCTGTTTCGATCTCCATTTCATGGGATAAAGAACAAATAACTTTAGTCAGGGTCAGGGATATAGCTCAGCAATACAGCACTACCCT
>NW_004524584.1:29586897-29590865 GCF_000260255.1 Octodon degus | reverse complement strand
ATATGCACACACAAGAAAGTTAGGATAGATATATAGCTACTTTCTCTTAATTCACTGAGAATAAAAGTTGGTACTCATATTGTTTAGACAAAATATCATGTCTGCATCTTGTCCTGTGAATAACTACTATGAAGACAACTCTGTGCAGTGGATTAATTATTGCAACCATCCTACTAACCTGTTTTGAAACTATTCCATTGCTATTCTATTTTTTCTCATCAAAATGAATAAAAAAAGAAAAATAAATGAATATGTATATAACTTGTTTTATGTTTAAATCAGAGTTCTATCCCTTTTGCCAGTAGATGTATTCATCACTTTCAGTACCAGCCAGGACTCTCATGCTGAAGCAGAACCTGCGCAGTGGAAGTCCCTGCAATGCTGAGCCCCGGAGTCCACCGACTCTCAGTCCCCGGATGAGGTTCCAGTGATACGCACCCTGGCGCCTGCAACACCAGCTCTTCCTGCGACAAATCGCAGAAGGGCTCGATAAAGGTTTTCTTGTCAGATGATAACAGAAAATATCCATTCCTCTTCATCAGACTCACATGTGCTCAGGAAAAGGCATATTTATGAACTATTCAGCACCCATTTATTTATGTATTTATTATTAAGTACTATATTATATAACACTCTCCAAAATATTTACAACCTAGTTGTGTAGAAAAGAAATAATAATTATCAAAATATCAAGGATAGAATTTTCAGGTCCATGGCAAACCGTCAGAGGCACAGTATGCTTGAAAACACATTCTTATATGTGACACGAATTTCTCATTCAAATACATATTTAATTATTCGGGGATTTTCGGTGCATCAGCAATACCCTCGTGACACCTCTTCCTCCCAATTGCCATTTAAACCTATCATACTTTTTTTTAACTCCTCCAGGGTAAAGAAGGCGGAAGATGTGGAAACACTTCTTCCTGACAGCTCAGTTAAAGGTTAGGAGGCAGAGACATTCAATTTACTGGCCAAAAGGTGACGAGGGAATTACCCACTAATTTCAATTCATTTTCATGACTTTTTGAAAACATTTTATGGTTTTCTTTATTCTATTAATGGAGTAAATTACACGGACTGATTTTCCAATGGGAATTGCACCTCTTTGACAAATTCTATGTATTTGGTCACGATTTTTTATACATGTTCCTGGATTCAATTTGCTAGTATTATGCTGAAGAGTTTCCAATCTATCATTTATTTCCACCTTTCATCCTGTTGTAATTACTACAGAGTTCTTAAAAGCCCCATTATTAGGTGCTTATGGATTTACGATTGCCTTGAAAAAATGATAATCATGGATAATTAGAGTTATCTGTATGATCTTATGACTATAGGAAAGTGTGGACTGAAGAGTTGATAAAATTATAGTAGAACGAAGGACAGATCCTCAAAGAATTTAAATCCATTGTGCACATTCAGCGCTTACTATTTTATGGCAGAGAGTGTAATGCTCTTAATTGATATTTTCTATACTTTTACTTCATCAATAGCTTTTCACTTGCTAAAGTATATAGAAATTGCATTTCATAGAATGAGGATTGGTAAATAGCAAATTGCTCATTGAAAAACACAGATACAAAAAGAGATCATAATTATTTATTCACTATCCACTTACCTAGCAGTGGATAACAGATTCAGTTCTTTAGGCCCACAGTTGACCTTCTGGTCAACTCCATATATTAAGGTCTCTCCTAAAAGGTGACACCAAATGAAGACCACAGTTGAATTGAAATGAGAAGAAAGGTAGTTTCTAATATCACCACATGGGACTAGCTGAAACATACCAACACACTCATCATGTTGTTTACTCTTAAGAGGACGGACTTGCTGGTGGTGGTAATTGATCAATTATATAATAAAATAATGAAAGCAATTTAGCTCTTTCAACAATGAAATGCTTCCAACAGCTATATAAAACTATGACGAAAATACTTACTCATGAAATGTTTTCTTTTATGATATTTAGCAAATGAAATGCGAAAAAAATCAAACAAGAGTATTATTCAATTTCCACAGAGAGAATAAGGAAAACTTAAAAGCCTAAAAGAAAACGAACTTGTATCTAATAAGATTTTAGCAAAAATACTCAGTGGCTGTTAGAATAATACCCAGAAATATCTATTGTTTTTAAGTAAACCCTTGACTTGCGCCTTTCATGATTGATCGTTTAGGATCATCTGATATTCGGGATTTATTGCAACCATTTTATGGCTTCCTTTGTTCTGTTAATTATAAGGATGTGTTGGTCTCTTGGTGGTTCCCGGGAGAAAATGGTGAGAGGATTTGGAAAATAAAGACAAGAGCCAATAGCTGAGGTCAGGTGATGGGCCATGCCTGATTGGCAAAAGACCCCCCACACACCCCAGTCGGGGCCTTTATTCATACTCTTGCAAAGTTAGCGTCACAAGACACCAGACTGTCTAGTGACTAACAGGGAACAATGTTCAAGCAAAATGGTTTCTCAAGACCACAATAACTTCGCTGCTTCAGGCACGAGGCCTTATCTTGCCTTCTTACATACCATCAATTTCCAACTTCAGCTTCTTCCAGCATTAACAACTCCAAGTTGGTTGGCTGATTTTCCAATGAGAAGTTGCACTTCTTTGATAAAGTCTGTTTGCTTGGTCATGCTTTCTTTTATACATATTACTGAACTCAATTTGCTAATATTATGCTTGATAGCCTTCAATATATCATCTGCTTCCAGCTTTAATCCTGGTATTATGACTACAGAGTTCGTGAAAGCTCTCTTATTAGGTGTTTATGTATTTATGATTGCACTGAAAAATGGACCTTTATGTTAGTAATAATTAGCTCATTTTTTCTTTAAAATAATTTGTAACTTGGGATCTTTCCACTAATATTGCTTGATCTAGAAATTACAATACATATCCTTGGATTTTAAAACTATATAACCATAGTGAGACAGAGGGAATCCATAAATAAATGTTCAGAGCTCCGCTATTGCAAATTGTGCTGCGATAAACATGGATATGCATAGCTCACTATAGCAAATTGTGTTTAATGCTTTCAGAAATATATTCAGGAGAGGGAAGGGTGCCTCAACTGGAATTTTTATTTTCCATTTCTTGAGGAATCTCTACATCATTTTCCATAGTATATAGTGTACTTAAATAAGTAACTTGCCTGACACCTTATTAAAATAAAGATTTTTTTAAAGACTCCAACTACTATGGATTGTTATATAAAAGGTAAAACTCTTACACATGGATGGATTCTTTCATTCTCAATCTTTCTTCTTCTAGTTGTCATATGTACTATATCTACATGCATTACAAGCAACCAAGATAAAGTTATAATTTTACCTCAATCAGTATTATGTATTTTAAAAGCTGAAAGGGAAAACTCTTACATTTACATTACTGTTTAAAATTTCTGAAGCTTTTCATCCTTTTCTAAGATTATGATTTTTCTCAGACTTTACTATTCATTAGTGTGAGGAACTTCAATTACAATTTCTTGGTACTGAAATTTATAGCAAAGCTCCAGTTCATAGGGAATTAATTATCTTATTTGGCTTTAATTCTTGAGGGATATTTGGTCTGTCTCTGTAATTCTGGGTTGATTTATCTTTCTTCTTTCCATACCTTGATGGTGTTATTGCACTTATGAGAGCCCTAGCTCGCCAAAAGTCAGAATTCAAATCATAACTCGGAATAGATTCCTTCACTGTGGTAATTTGAAACGTTCTTTCTTGATCTTAGTAGTTTCATCGTGGTATGCCTTGGCATGATTTCCTCTGTATATATCATTCTTTGGGTATATTTATGCTTTTTACCCAATATGAGACAATTTTAAATACTACCTTCTTGGTCCTACCCTTGTCATCAGTCAGCTGGATGGGATTTTGCATGTGCATGTGGATGGTTCTTGTTTGAAGAGGTTGTAGGTTGGCAGATGGAGGTGCTGAACACTAGGAGAACTTCAAACACTGTGACAGG
>NW_004524584.1:29570853-29580682 GCF_000260255.1 Octodon degus | reverse complement strand
ACTGTCAACTTCGGTGTGGCAGGAACTGTTAGATGCTACAGGCAAGTTAGTGACAGAGACAAAAATAGAAAAGGAAGAAATGGAAAGAAAAGAAAGCAAGGAGAGGAAAGGGAAACAGGGAGGGATAAATAATTCTTCAGGAATTGCACCATGCAGTTGTGCAGGAAAACACTCAGATTAAGAGTGAATACTGGGGTGACAAGAGAGATACTGTCAGTTATCCACCACGTAATATGGCAGCACAGAAGAATCACCTTTACGGGGCTGGGGAGATGGCTCCGTGGAATAAGTGCTTCTCTGGCAAGTGCAAGGGCCTGAGTTCAATCCCCGCTTCTGCAAGGAAAAAGAATCACCTTTACACAATAGTTGAACTTGAACAGACAAGAAGTTTCTTCCACTGCAAGTTTCATTGCTCAAACAAAGGAAGCTGCTAAGTATCCCAGTGAGAATGGGCGCCTGTCTACAGGTAGCTATAAAGTAGGCAGCCATCTAATGATCCTGTCATCTCAGACCATCCATCACCTGTCTCATCATTAAGATGGCTTCATTTCCATAATCACTAGATTGCATAATCACTTCTCAAAGCATAATCATTAGAGTGCAGCACTGGGAAGGGAAAGTGTTACCAGCCCCAGACTGCCTCATGCCTTAGAGATGAGGCCAGCCATACTGCCATGTCGGCAGCCCCATGCTTCAGAAGGAATTAGCAGACTGAATGGAAGTCATGATGTCTAGGGTTACAGATTCGTGGTTTACTGTAAGCTCCAAATTGGTACATTGTGGTTATTTTCCGCATCATTTCCTCCTTGCACAACCATGAAAATCCACTGAGCTGCAAATCCCTGAACATCCATAGATTTCACTGGGTTGAAAATTTATGTAAACTTATCTTTTAGAAGTTAAATCATTGCAATCAATCTTGAAACCTATATATCTATAAAATTTTAGGGATTTTACCAATATGATTAATAAAATAGATTTATGGCACCACTATGCTCAAAAGATACACTGCATTGCAAAGTAAGTGACTTACTTAAAAGTAACATAGTCCATTTCCTTTTATCATGGGATCACAAAAGTCCCTAAGACTGAAAAAATGATGTGCTGTCATGGAAGTTTATAACCCTTATGTTCCAGGACAGCCCTGAGTTCTTATATTCCTAATCAAAGTTGTCATTTCCTCTCTGGCTTTTGATGATTTCTTGGGAGGAAATTGTTTCCTGTAGCTCCACTCTTTCCCTCTAACACACAGACGTACCTCTGAATTTTTATGAGTTTTCTTTCAAGTATACATTGGATCAGTGGATGACAGCCTAGTTTGCAGATGAATACATTTCTTTCTGTGCCATATGTAAAACGTGGATTCTAGAGTTCTTCATTTAATTATCAGTAATTTATACTAAAACATAAGATTTTCTGGGCAAGATATTACACAGAGTAGTTTAAATTAAATACAAAAACAAATTAATACCACAAAACTGGTGCTCACATCAGCGTTGTATAAAATTTCTTACAGCCGGCATATAACATCTGGATAAACCAATCCTAATTACGCTAATACAGCAGGAAAGACTCTTCCCTGCTCACCCGTCTGACACCTGCAAGTTCCTTATTCAACTCTACACAACAGGAAGAAGAAGGCCTTAGTGTTTGGAAAGGGTAGCCATCTCCTTTCCTTCTCAACTTTAGGACAGACATGGGAGTGAGAAATCCGAGATTAAGTGCAACCCCTTAACTGCCTTGCTGCTCCTTTAAAAGTTAATATCTTCACCTTTTTCTAACTTTTAATGTGCAAAAACAGACCAGGTTTTGCCTGCTGGCTTTATTATTTAACTATTAAGTTCAATATATAGCTTCTTATTTGAATCTATTATTTCAATAAGGCCAATTATTTTTCTCTTTTGTAATATGTTACCTCTTCCCTTGGCAATACATTCCAAAAGGGATCCCCCATGACACTACATTCTAAGAAAACTGTCCTGAAAAAAGTGTCTTGTACTCAAATAAGATTTCCCAGGTTAAAATTCTTTTCCCTTTTTTTAATACTCTCTTTTCATGGTATATGTTAATGTCTCCAAGAAATATTATAGTAAAGAATCTTATTTTTGATGTTACTTTTTTTCAATGAAATACATACTAGAAGAATAAACTCTGTCACCAGCTAGCTTACATGTTTACTGATCTTATCTTATTAATATTTACAAACAGGATTCTCATGTAGAAAAATTAATTTACTCCCTGAGTGATGACAACCCTCTGTACATGAAGGGCTGTCATGCCTGGATCAATATGCGACACAGCATGGAAGTCCTCAGACATCAGGCAACCATAAAACTGGTAGGCACCAAAGATATCAGCCCAATCACTTACCACGTATTGCATATATAATCACACAGTTCAGTTCATTATCCTTAATTTCTCCCACATAAAAAATTTAAAGTATCCCACCGGAAGGCTAAGTAAACATCTTTCTAAATATTCATGTGGCCAAGTAGAATAAATCTCTCTGAGAACAACTCCAACATTGTATGTCATGGATTTGTGGTTGCATACCTTGCAGGGTCTCTTTCAGAGCAATTTACTTCATTGTACAGATGACAGAATAACCTGTCATTATAGTGTGATCTGTCCTTGTCATTTGTCATTGTTTTAAGTTTTTCAAGGGAAACAATACAACATAGGATAGAAATTTTATAAGATTATTTATAATGAATCACCTAAAGAATCATATACCAAAAAGAAAGCATAGGGAATCTGTCCACAAAGTAAAGACCAAAGACTTCAGCTGAGGGCCTGGATCCCACAATAACATACTACATGAGTTCAGTTGAAAACCTAAAGCTCATAACAGTGTCTCCTACAAATCCAACTGGAGGCCCAGAGCCCGTGACAATGTCTCACACAGGCCTGTTTCGTGGATCTGCACTAGGAAAGCCAAAGGCCAGTGGTGCAAGCTAGAAAGTCTGTGCCAGTGGAACGAAGGATCTGTGCTAGTGGGCTGAGGGAGCTGCACTGGAGCCAGGAGCTGATGCCTAAAGTTAGAACCAGAGTTCCCCTCAAAAGTGCACAGCTGTCCTCAGCCACAGTGTGGTCCCAGGCTCCACCAGCAATGGGGCAAGCTGAGTTCCCAACAGGAAAACTGACGTGAGGACCTCCAGGAGACCGAGCAGTGTCCCTGTCTTCCCGACCAGAGCCAGGAAGCAGTGCTCAGAGTAAGGACCAAATCTTCCCTGAAATGAACTGCAGCCATTCTCGGCAACAATGAGGTCCCAAGCTCCTCCAACCACAAGAGCAGCCACATTCATCAAGAAAGCCAGCATGACAAGGACCTCCAGCAGAACAGCCCAAGAGAATAGCAGCTCTGACCCCTTCTGCAAACACTTCCCTAACAGCCTCTGGACGGCTCCTCCTGTTCCCCCTCATCCTGCTGGCAACAATCCTTGGGTGGGCCTCCCATACCCAGCACCTCACTTGCTCAGTCCAGGTGGGTGTTGCAGGTTGACCACTGCATCATTATCTGTTTTTTTCTTTTCATTTTATGTATTTGGTATGGGGTCTCATGACACCGCTTGGACTCAGTGATCCTCCTGTTTTCAGCTTCCCCAGGACTGGGGTTATAGGTGTGCACCACCCTGCCTGGTTCATCGCAAGCCAGGAGTGGGGCCGGCATGGCGTGCAAGAGTGGGGATCAGACTCTGGTCCCTGTGTTATGTGCAGTTGTGCTGCTTTTTCCTCCAATCATGCCATCACAGCTCTTTATTTGAAGCAATATGCAACTGATTCACTTACAGCGTAGTTTTAATTTGTCAAGTGTTTTTGCTAACTCTATCCTCATAATAATTTGATCTGTGTATGAGACACTGATCTAAAAGTACATCACCAATTAGCTTTGATAAAAGAGCACATGCACATTAGCCACACTCCTTGCCAGGCAAGGAGTGTCCTTGTGCAGTATCACCAGCTCCTTGCAGGCTTTGCTAGGAGTTCTCTCACAACTCAGCACATCGTCTTTCTTATGGCAGTGATTTATTACAGAAAAAGGATAAAAAAGCCAACCAGGCAAAGGAGCAGGTGTAGGCAGAGCTGTCCATAAGAAACCAGGTGTGCACTTCTCCGCATCTGGTCCCATTAGAGTCACATGGTTTAATTCCTCCAGCTGCAAGTGTGAGACACACGGAGGACTCGGTGCCCGTGGTTTGTAATTGGGATAATCTCACAGGAACCCTCCACCTGGTGTGTACAAATGCTCCAAGAAGGATGGTAGGTATTCAGCACAAACCAATTGTTTCCACAGTTTAGTTCCGTGAAACTTGCTTATTAGAAAATTATGTCGGCCAACGCCAACGTGCCCAGCAGGGTCTCAAGGCTGCAACATGAACCTGCTTTTCTATATTGGCACTGTGAGTTAATCCTCCAAGAAATGTAACATTCCATCAAAATAAGTTTTCTATCAAATTATGTTCTAGAAATATTTAAATGGGATCTACAGAAGGACGAACTAACCTTTGGCCATTAGATTTTCATGCAGACTTGATATCTGATGGTTTCTATAATTTTGGCTTTCAGTATTCTGCATTCTACACTGCAACATCTTCTGTCATAGAAATCATGGCCGCTAAGGGCTGCCCACTGCCCTTGACACAGATTGGCCTCACTGGAAAGAAAGCTAAGCGTGCAGCTCAGTGCCTGCTGGAGGACCTTGGGGGAGAATCTGATGAGCCCGAACGGACTGCAAGCCGCCTTCTAAGTCCTGGGCGAGGAAGGGGCATTGGGCTTGGACAGCTAGAGGAGTCATCAGAAAGTGTGCTTTCTAGCAAGAGCAGGGCATGGCCGTTTGAAGACATGAGACTAGGAAGACATTCACCGCAATAGGGCAATATTGTGGTTGAGTTTCCAAAGTATCCAATACGTTTTAGTTCCAAATCAAAGTTATTTCAGTGTATCCAGCAATGTCATTACTTTTCTAGAAAATGAAGACAGTACAAAAATGCAAAGGAGGACTTTGTGTCCCAGACTATGGTCACAGAAATTACAGACAGCTGTGAGAGCATTTATTTATTTATTTGTGTGTGTGTGTGTGTGTGTGTGTGTGTGTGTGTGCATGGCCAGCTCAGACAGCCCTTGGGTTGGGGCTGGCGTGCCATGTAGTACCTGGTTGAACTGCGGTCCCTGCACTTGCCTGAGCTTGCCTAAGCAGGTGCTTTAGACCACTGAGCTATCTGGCTGGCCCCTGTGCATTCAGTTTATACTATCAGGTAAACGAAGGATATCCACAGAAGTCAGCAAAGTGTTCTACAGACGGCCACAGAGTAAGAGTGGAGTAGTGTGAGACCCTTCCGAGTCACTGATACAGAGGAATTCACACCCCCTCATGAGCTCTTCCATCCTGCCTGCTGTTACCCGCACGCCTGTAATCCCACTGCTGGGGAGGCCGGAAACACCAGGATCGCTACGAGTCTGAGCTGTGTGTGAGACTCTGTACCAAATACATTTTTAAAAAAAGCCTGTCTCTAAATATGGAAACTATGGGACAGAATAGAGCATCTTGGAAGTGACAAAGTCTTAAATCCCTGAGGACGGCGCATCAAAACTCATCTCCACTGGAAAACTGGAAAGACACATCTCAAATAAATAAAAGAATAAACAAAACAAAATTTTCTTGAATAAAAATTATGTACCTGAACAAATAAAAATCCAGACATATGCTACTGAAATAATGAAAGCCAAAAAGAAAACTTTCAAGGGAGCCATGAAAAAGGAACATTGTGCACGAAAGAATAGAGATGATACATTTCTACCGATCGAGTGGCAACAGAGCAAATCGCTGAGCGAGAGGCAGCTCAGAATTTTATAACCAGGAAAGAGCATCCTTCAAAGCTGAAAGGAAATTAAAGACAAAAATAAAATGAGAAAGGCAGAATTCCTTAGCAACAGACCCACATTAGAAAACATGTTACAAGAAGTCTTCAGAAAGAAGAAATCATGTGTTACACAGTTAAATAACTAAATGGAAAATGCACTTTTCATTTTTAATTGCCTCAAAATCTAAGCAGAAAAAGGAAAAGGAAAAGCACTAATAAAGAGTGTCCTTGTAGCAGGGTATAAAGTGTATGCCAACAAAAGCACAAAGGAGGGCCAGCCAGTTAGTTCAGTGGATTAAATCGCCTGCTTAGGCAGACACAGGGACCAGGGTTCGACCCCCAGCATGGTGTGCCAGCAACACCCCAGGGGCACACTGAGATGGCAGTTGAGACAGGGTGTGGTGGTGAGCACCTGTAATCCCAGCACTTGGGAGGCTGAAAGCAGGAGGATCACTACAAGTCCTATCTACATAGTGAGACCCTGTAGACACTGTCCTAGATAAAAAAATTTTAAAAGGCACAAAGGAATGAGGGACAAATTAAGCATCATACTTTCTGATTTCAATGTGTAATCCTCCCTTGACATTCATGGGGCATTGGTACCGGACCTCCTAGGAACAAGATCTGTGGATGCTCACAGCCTTATATAAAATGACAGAGCTGGCTTTGAATCAAGGCTTATCCTTCAATATGCTTTAAATTTTCCTATATTACTTGTAGGGCCTAATAAAATGTCGATGTTATGCAAATAGTAGGTATATTATTTAGGGAAATGACAAGAATAATGTCCATATTCAGAATAAATACTGTTTTTCCTGAATGTTTTTTGTGCATAGTCTGTTCAGTTCTTGGTTGTGAAACCCTTGGGTAGAGAAGGCCACTTTATTACACAGCCGCAGTAATCTACACGGCACAGCTTTTGGCATTAAAATGGACCTACAGTGGTACCTCAGTACACAAACTTAATTCTTTCCCTGATTCTGATCACCAGCTGAATTGGAAGAGAACTGAACCTCATTTCCGCATGAGGTCAACATCAAGCCTAGGCTTTGAATTTGATTCAGCTCTCATCTGATTTGCTTTACGACCAGAACCAGAAAGAAGTACAACACTGGGCAACAGGTAGTGCTGCAAACCAATGGAACAGATTAACCTGGAAGTAAATGGATGTATTTATGGTCTATGGATATGTAATAAGAATGCTAACATTATAAGCTAGGGGAGGAATAATAAATGGCGTCAGGAAAATCAACTTACATTGCAGAAGAATAAAACTGAACCTTAACTTCATTTCACCACAAAATACAATTTAGAATAGGTCCAAAATGTAAATTCAAGATCAGAAACTATTCAAGTGTTTAATTGGACCTGGGAACGATATTTTGTCACCCAAAATACTGACAACAAAACTAAACTTAAACAAATAAAATTACTTGCATTTAAAAGCTTCTACACAGCAGATAATACACAGGGTAAAGAGACCATCCACAGAATGACCCACGCTGGTAACTCACATCACTGGAGAAAAGGTTAGTATTTAAACTATATGAAGAAAACATACAATGAAATAGTAAAAAATAAAAGGCAAGTTTTTGAAATAGCCAAAGTATCTGGATGGAAGTAACTCAAAACAAACCACATAAACTGCCAACAAATATATGAAAAAGTGTTCAACATCACAAGTTTTCAAAGATATGAACAATTACATGTCCACTCGCTAGAAGAGGGCTTACAAAAACTATAAAGAGTAATCAAGATGCAAAAAAGGTATCTTTGTACACTGTTAACAGTGATAAATTAGTACGCCCTACACGGACAGCAGTTTAAAATTTCCTTAAAAAATTGAAAATAACTCCACAAGATGATCCTTTCGTCTTGAGCCTGAGCATCTACCCAGAGGAGGTTAGGTCTGCTTGCCAAAAGAGGTACCAGCCCTCTCTCGTACACACAGCACCAAGCACGAGCCAACGTAGGAGAACAGCTTAAGTGCTTTCCAGTGAATATACCAATAAAGTGTGCTGTATGTTCAAGGGACTACCTCTCAACTTCCAAAAAGTAGGGAAACTTTCCACTTGACAGGTTTCTAAAGGAAGGGCAGAGCTGACAAGATAGCGCAGCGGGATAAGCGCCTGCCTGGAAAGTGCAAGGTCCTGAGTTCAAGCTCTGGTAACCCCCCAAAAAGTAGACTAAGCCATAAAATAATTTCTGAGAGATATAAATAGCAACTAGACAAGAGGGATGAAGTTAAATGTAAATATCCTCAAGGAACAAAATAGAAAGACAATGAAGAACATGTAAAACGAATAGGAATTTTGAGGCGTGGGAGATAGGTCGGCAGTCTAAGTGTGTGCCTGGTGCCATCCCTCATATGGCACGGCCTGCCCTGCCGGCCTGGTGCTGAGCACACTGCTGAAACCAAGCGTGGTGGCACATGCCTGTAATCCCAACACTTCTGGAGACTGAGACAGGTGGATCACTAGGAGTCTGAGCTGCATAGCAAGACCCTGTGTCCAACAAATAGGAATCTTTAACTAAATGATACTAATTGCATTCACTTTAAGCTGAGGTATTTAAAATATTTCTTAGAGAAAAAAGATTACATCATTGATTGCTTACATTAGGAAAATGCAGAATAATTTAATTTAAATAACAGCAAGAAATATGGGGAAATCTTTAGTAGAGACTAGCAAACAAAGCCTACAACTAAAATATGTGAGAAGGTAATAACAGGGAGCAAGGAGTCCTTACCCCAAGACTATAGTGTTGGTTTGAATTTGAAATATTAATGTAATTTACTATATCCAATTTATTTATTTATTTGTTTGTTTGTTTGTTTGTTTATTGGCAGAACCGGGGATTGAACTCAGGGCCTTGTGCTTGCCAGGCAAGCACTTATTCTGCTGAGCTATCTCCTCGGCCCTATAATACACTTTCTAAAGGAAAAAAAAGTGTGATACTCTTCATAGATTAAGGGAAAAATGGTTTTAGTAAAATTTAAATGTTTCAGGAATCTAACAAGATTTTTTAACTGTTCTTAGTTTATTTATTTTTGTTTTTCTTTTTTTCTTATTATTTTTTAAATGTACTTGGTACAAGGTCTCACTACACAGCCTAGACTCATAGTGATTATCCTGCTTCCAGTCACCCCAGTGCTGGGATTATAGGCATGTACCATCACTCCCAGTCTCTGTAGCCCACTCCGAGCGTCCAGGCATGGGGCTTGGTGTGGCATGTGGTACAGGGGATCAAACCCCAGTCCCTGTGCTTGCCTAAGCAAGCTCTTAGTCCTCTGAGCTCTCACCCCAGGTGTTTTCAGCATGTGATGTTTCCATTCCTTGCATGGAGTTGGAACATGTACATAACACATCTTGATTCTTTTTCAACAACAGAAAGTTCTTTGTCCTTCAAAGAATATAAAAAGAAAATTTAGATTCAACATCACACCTGTTGAAGAAGGCTCTACTTTTGATCAGGAACAGGGCAAGCATTTCTTTCTTTGCCATTCTTATATGACACTATATTGAAAGTGTGACCCAAGGAAATGCCCAAAGAATAGCAGTCAAAATATCTTAAACTAGAAGGAAAATTAAAGACTCTCATTTTAGACATCATGAATTTCTACAGAAAAATATCCTAAAGGATTTTTAAAAAGAGCTATCTGAAATAATAATTCACAAATAATGTAGGATATGTCACTGAAATACAAAATAGCTTGTCATTCTTTATACTTGTGGTGAAAAACTACGGCCAAATAGCTAAGGCGATTAAAGCACCTGCAAGCAGGTGCATGGACTGGGGGTTCGATACCTGAGCCTCCCGTGCCAGCCCCGTCCCCTGGGCATGCTGAGCTGGCGATGGAGATTGGGCGTGGTGGCTCATGCCTGTAGTCCCAGCTCTTGGGAGGCTGTAAACAGGCAGATCACTATGAGTCCAATCTAGTAGTGAGACTCTGAACACCCTGTAGACCC
>NW_004524584.1:29569295-29570753 GCF_000260255.1 Octodon degus | reverse complement strand
ACTGTGACAGGGTTTTTTTTTATAGAAGTTTTTTTATTTTTTATTTATTTATTTTTGGCAGAACCGGGGATTGAACTCAGGCCCTTGAGCTTGCCAGGGAAGCGCTTATTCCACTAAGCTATCTCCCTGGCCCCCACTGTGACAGGTTTGATCTGATTTTGCATCTTGGTAAATCCTATAATACAATTATAGCATGAAATACACACTTGGCCAAAAAGTACATTCATGGTTAGGATAAACAAAATTTGATTGCCAAATCCTCAAATCTTCCAAATTGAAGCTAAAGACAAACTTTTTAGAAATCAAAGAATTATTGAGTTATAGAGCAGTAAGGTAAATTTATCATATATTCTTAATTCCTCCCTTCCATTCTTTTCCTGATTCTTTTTTCCAAAAACATAGTAGTTGTCTCATGTATCCAAAGAAATGAATTTGTTTTATAGGTTAAAGAAATATACCCATACAGATGAATAGTTTTCCCCAAGCATATTCTGAAGTGGATGTTTCTTCACAAATTTGTCATAAAATTCAAAATCTCTAGTCCAGACCTCTCTGGTTTAACTGTGTTATATCACATTAAACATATAAATTCACTCACTTCCGTGAAGGCAATGGGCATTGCTATGGTTTGTGCCGAGTGGTGCCCCTCAGCCTCATGCAGTCCTGGACAGCTTCTAGAGGTTGTGATTAATTCAGCATCCAGTGCTGGGATTATGCGCGTGAGTGCTATACACACTCTGGGGCAGATAATTTACATACAAATGCAAGCAAGGGAAAGAGGCTTGCTGGCTACCACAGCTACTGCTCCTCCCTTTGCTCTTGGCTGTTTTCTGCTGCCATGAGTAGCTGTCCTCTGCCATGTGCCACCTTGCCTTGGAGCCAGCCAAGTATGGACCGAACTCCCAATAATTATGAGTTAAATAAACCTTTCCTTTCTTAAAGGGCTGGCCAGATAGCTCAGTGGCCTAAAGCACCTGCTTAGGCAAAGCACAAGGACTGCGGTTCGATCCCTGACACCATGTGCCGTGCTGGCCCTGCTCCCAGGCCACGCTGACATGGCCATTGAGACTGGGCACGGTAGGGTGCACGCCTGTAATTCCAGTGCTTGAGAAGCTGAAAGCTGGAGGATCACTGCAAGTCCAACTTGCATAGTGAGACCCTGTAGACCCAGTACTAAATAGTTAACATGAATGAATGAATGAATGAATGAATGAATGAATGAATGAATGAACACTACATTTGTGGTTTGATGTTTTCTGCCTAATTTTGGCCTGTTCTTCTGCAACAACAAATTCATACATGTCAATGGATGAAATAGATAAATAATAGATAAATAATGTGCTATATTTATACATCAGGGAGTGACGCTCTGCCATCAGCAGGACAGGCTTGAATCACTTGTAGGAAAATGTATCCACCTCAAGACCATACTACTAAGTGAAATAAATCAGACTCACC
>NW_004524584.1:29559619-29568380 GCF_000260255.1 Octodon degus | reverse complement strand
GGTCGGCAGTCTAAGTGTGTGCCTGGTGCCATCCCTCATATGGCACGGCCTGCCCTGCCGGCCTGGTGCTGAGCACACTGCTGAAACCAAGCGTGGTGGCACATGCCTGTAATCCCAACACTTCTGGAGACTGAGACAGGTGGATCACTAGGAGTCTGAGCTGCATAGCAAGACCCTGTGTCCAACAAATAGGAATCTTTAACTAAATGATACTAATTGCATTCACTTTAAGCTGAGGTATTTAAAATATTTCTTAGAGAAAAAAGATTACATCATTGATTGCTTACATTAGGAAAATGCAGAATAATTTAATTTAAATAACAGCAAGAAATATGGGGAAATCTTTAGTAGAGACTAGCAAACAAAGCCTACAACTAAAATATGTGAGAAGGTAATAACAGGGAGCAAGGAGTCCTTACCCCAAGACTATAGTGTTGGTTTGAATTTGAAATATTAATGTAATTTACTATATCCAATTTATTTATTTGTTTGTTTGTTTGTTTGTTTGTTTATTGGCAGTACCGGGGATTGAACTCAGGGCCTTGTGCTTGCCAGGCAAGCACTTATTCTGCTGAGCTATCTCCCCGGCCCTATAATACACTTTCTAAAGGAAAAAAAAGTGTGATACTCTTCATAGATTAAGGGAAAAATGGTTTTAGTAAAATTTAAATGTTTCAGGAATCTAACAAGATTTTTTAACTGTTCTTAGTTTATTTATTTTTGTTTTTCTTTTTTTCTTATTATTTTTTAAATGTACTTGGTACAAGGTCTCACTACACAGCCTAGACTCATAGTGATTATCCTGCTTCCAGTCACCCCAGTGCTGGGATTATAGGCATGTACCATCACTCCCAGTCTCTGTAGCCCACTCCGAGCGTCCAGGCATGGGGCTTGGTGTGGCATGTGGTACAGGGGATCAAACCCCAGTCCCTGTGCTTGCCTAAGCAAGCTCTTAGTCCTCTGAGCTCTCACCCCAGGTGTTTTCAGCATGTGATGTTTCCATTCCTTGCATGGAGTTGGAACATGTACATAACACATCTTGATTCTTTTTCAACAACAGAAAGTTCTTTGTCCTTCAAAGAATATAAAAAGAAAATTTAGATTCAACATCACACCTGTTGAAGAAGGCTCTACTTTTGATCAGGAACAGGGCAAGCATTTCTTTCTTTGCCATTCTTATATGACACTATATTGAAAGTGTGACCCAAGGAAATGCCCAAAGAATAGCAGTCAAAATATCTTAAACTAGAAGGAAAATTAAAGACTCTCATTTTAGACATCATGAATTTCTACAGAAAAATATCCTAAAGGATTTTTAAAAAGAGCTATCTGAAATAATAATTCACAAATAATGTAGGATATGTCACTGAAATACAAAATAGCTTGTCATTCTTTATACTTGTGGTGAAAAACTACGGCCAAATAGCTAAGGCGATTAAAGCACCTGCAAGCAGGTGCATGGACTGGGGGTTCGATACCTGAGCCTCCCGTGCCAGCCCCGTCCCCTGGGCATGCTGAGCTGGCGATGGAGATTGGGCGTGGTGGCTCATGCCTGTAGTCCCAGCTCTTGGGAGGCTGTAAACAGGCAGATCACTATGAGTCCAATCTAGTAGTGAGACTCTGAACACCCTGTAGACCCTTCCCTAAAACACACACACACACACACACACACACACACACACACAAATAAATAAATAAAAAGAAAAACTAGAAATTAACTTAAGAGGAAAAGCATAATTTATAAAAACATAAAAAGTGAAACATTTAAGTATAAGGATGAAAAATTGTGGGCCAAAGTAGAAGGCTAGGAAACACTGAGGAAAAAAAATAAATGACCTAAACCAGCAGGCAAATATACTATGCCACGCTTTGAAAGACTCAATTATTTATTAATGTGCGGATTGTTTTATCAGCTGATCTACACATGCATTTTAACTCATATCAAAATTCTTAGGAAAGTGCTTTAGATATTAACAACCTGATTGTAGTTTATTTGGAAGGAGAATTAGAATAAATCGGGCCAGCGAGATAGCTCAGCAGAGCGCAGAGATCGGGGATCCATCCTCCGCACCACGCGCTGCACCGGCCCTGCCCCATGTGTGCTGCACCCTCCAAAGAGACTGGGCACACCTGTAGTCCCAGAGCAAGGGAGCAATTTGCATATGTTGGTTTTCTAGATGTAAATAAAAAATCTACAATATTTTTGACCAAAGACAAAATACCATTATTGTACCTTTTGCTACCCACAGGTACAATAATGGTATTTTGTATCAGATGTGATACAAGAGACAAATTAGCAATGAGAAAAGCAGATCTATTTTTAAAATAATAATGACTCTAAATAGCATATAGAGAGAAGACATAGAGGGAAAAAAAATTAGTAAATTGTGTATCTAATGAAAGATTTATATTAAATATACAAAAAGAACAAAGATCAATAATCAGAAAACACTTAAATAATAATGAGTAAAAATATATTAAAACATGCTTAACATCATTAGCCTCCATAGAAATTCAAACAAAAATCATAACATAGTGCCTTGACACATCTCCAATAATGGTTAAAATCAAGTGCAAGGGAAGCCACTTGAGCTGGGAATAATCTACATTTTTATTATGTGATAACATGAGCGCCAAAATTCTATCAATCTCTTTCAAAACACAAAAGTTAAACTGAAAACTTGGAATTTTACTGTATGTCATTTGTACCTTTGCTTAAAAATGGAAACAGAAAGTGATAATTGAGAAACTAAAGTTGCCTACACAGATGGAATTGTGAAGAAACATTTATTAATCTTTCAAAGTAAGTTGTCCAAGTGTAAGCCATAAGTTGTGAATGATAACTATATTGACTAAGGGTAGTAAGGTTGTCACATGTGAATAAAAATTACCATTCATAATCTGTGGAGATTTGTAGACACATGCATATACGCAACATAGACAGGAAGCTATACTTGCATTTTTAATGTGCTTTTCTCTTATAAATGATTGATAAGCCAACTATTGAAGAGTTATGGTCAAGTGACATATGCTAAGCAACAGAAATCCTAAAAGTAACAACTCAAATTTAAAATAAATGAAAAGAACTGAACTCAGTCCCGTCCTCCAGATTCCTAAGGAAATGAATGGCTACTCCACATTTTAGTAATAAAGTATGTCACATGAAAACAACATTCATAACTACTAAAAAGACAACAATATGCACTGTATTAATTATTGTAACTGTCCTACTAACCTGTTTTGAAACTCTCATTGCTATTTCTTTCTCAATAAAATGAATAAAAATAAAATAAAAACTAAAACAACATTCAGTCATGTCATGAAAAATTCTGAAATTCAAATTTCCCATAGGATCCCCTCACCTGCGCCTCAGTGCACTGTTCTTTCAGCATTTCCATGTCTATTTCTGGTCGTCCATGTTTCTCTCTTTCACTGCCTGTATGTGCTTTGCTTTTGATGTTTGCTGCACCCCTTTACAAGGAGTGCAACAAGGCGAGGACCATTCCACCTACATCAGTGCCTTGTGGTGGAGCTGACACTTGGACACCAGCCGTCTCCATGGAGAGTCCTTCTCCCAGACCCCAGTGGTGCTGATGATTGAATTCAGGGCCTGGTGCATGCTGGGCAAGCACTCTGTCAGAGAGCCCCCCTCCCCCAGACCTCTCTCTTGAAGAACAGAGTACCGCTGAGGAGAACTCCGTGGACATTAGTGTAGACACATTTATATGTCAGTCTGTGAGTGGCATTTGATACTTGACCAATTTGGGACAAAACTTAAGGCAAGTCAACATCAACCACACACATCAACAGTGTTCTGGCAATAGCTGAAAAGAATGCACCCTGTCCTAGCGCTTTCCTCATCACTGACACAAAACATCCAACACCCAAAGTTCAAGGAGGAAAGGCTTATTCAGAGAGCTTTCAGTTTACAGTGTGCAGAGCTTTCAGTCCAAGTCCGCTAGTTCCAAGGCAGGGTGGCGAGGCAGAGGGGAATCATGGAGGAGAAAGAGCCAGGGGCAAGCAGGCAAGCAAGAGCAAGCAAGCAGGACAGGACAGGACAGGACGAAGCTCCCTCCATCCCTTATGCTGTATCCAGGTTGCTGGAGTGAGGGAGGTGTTGAATCAGCCAGCAGAAGGAGCCAGAGATCGCTCAGCCTTAGGCCTCGAACCTCTCATCAGCCTGTCACACCACGAATTACACACGGACTCTGTAGTCAGCCACCTCTGAAAAACAGCACGCCTGTAACTCATGAGGCTTCAGGTGGACGCCTAGCCGCAAGCCACTATGCACCCCAAGGCAGTTTCCTTTATCAGGTCACCCAGAAAAATGGGAACAACAGATTCAAGAATCAGCAGACTTCGTTTCTAAGAGGCTGGATTGTGAAGAACTAACCAGCCTCTGAGAATGACTAGAAATGAAATGAAGTCAGTTGCCTGGGTCTGGTGAAGTCACACGAAACAAGAAGTCATGCTGGTGTCAAGAAGACACCTTGAGCTCTCCTACTGGTAATTAGCTGGCCAAAGTGTCATAAAATGGCACATTTGCGTGGGTGGAAGTATTATCTCTACGGTATCTAGTACTACACATCATTTTGCATTAAATGCTATGTCGCTATTTTTACCTCTAATTAATGATGAAGAAAGCAAAGCTTATTCAGTTCTTAAGGTTATAAATTACAAGAAAAAAAACAATAAGATCTGGCTCTTTAAATTTCAAATGAAGCACTCTTTTCCCCTTTGCTGAATTATTTTTTACTTGATAAATTGTGCACCTCTAAAGCAGAACCAATTCCTTATTGAGATGTCCAGGCCGTCAAATTTAATTAACTTCATGTATGAGAAGGACAGCAAGGAAATATCTAGCATGCTGATCGCTTTGGGTTTTAGCTCAGCTGATCCTTCCTTAGCTCCTCATGTGTCCTGTAGGGGACACAGTACGCTGAAGATAAGGGCTTTCATTAACGTTTTGAGATAGTCAGAATTGTTTAGATAACTCGAAATCCAAACTATTCAGTCTTTTCTTAAAAATTGCTTTTATTTTTTACTTCCCAGGAAATTCAAATAATCTCAGCAGCCTCTCTGTCCATTGCATATACACGTGTGCTTATAATTAGGTGACTGCACTAAATTAAAGACACATTTTTACATACAGAAGCTTGCATACTGGGTTCCTTCAACCTGTAACCCTGCTCGCCAAGCCTGTTTAGCTTTAGTTGTCAGAATTTTCTTATCTTGTGATGTGCAATGTAATTGAACTAGTTGATTAGTCCAAAAACTCAATTTAACCTCCAACCTCCCATACCCCAACCATCAAAATGTTCTGCCTTCAAAATACATGATCATCTAATCCTGCCTAACCTTTTGAGGGCCTAAACCCTACTAAAGGTCACCTTCTGTCACAGCCTCTGTCAAAGTCCTTTCTTTGCCTTCAACTCATTATACTTTGCTCTCTACACAGCCACCAACAGCAGTCATGTGACTTGTAGGTTATTCTGTGCTCAGTCTTCCTGCTTCTAACTCTAATCGCTTTCCAATATAGGCAGCGCCATAGTAGCAATAAAATGCAACCCATACCTGCAGCCCAGTAAGCCCTGACTCAGCATGCACGTTAAACTCTCAGCTCTATCTTCTGTCAGCTTTAAATTTCCCCAGCATCACCTCTTCTGTCTCTACTGCATGGCTTGAAAATGCTTCAAGTTCTACACGTGCACTTCCTTCTAAGGCTTCTGAGAGCCAGGTGATTCTAAAGCTTCAAAAACTGATGAAGGGGAATGAAACTCCCAACCTCAGAGGTACCTGGGATGAGCTCATGTTATCTACAACCAAAGAATAAGTTTTAGGAACAGAGGTTAAGAGCAGAATATATTTATTGAGGGGAAGAAAGGTTTTCCAAGAGAAGGACAGAAGGGGACCAGAGTGGCTTGTCCAGGAAGCTGTGTCTTCCAGGGATTTTTATAGAGTAAAACCATGCAGTCGAGTGGGGTCTAATGTAGAGAACATGGGAACTCGCTTAGGTGGCCACGAGTTGGGATGAAACTATGGTCAACCCATGAGATTACAAGCACCAGTGCTCGGGTAAAATTAATTAAATCTGGAACTGAATGAGGAAGGGAGTCACGTAGCAAGGGGACAAGGCAAGCAGGCATGAATACAGAACCAGGGCTTTTCCAGTAGGGGGCTGGGTGAGTGACTTCCAGGAGTCCTTCAGGAGAGATACTCACTTAGAAGATCAAACCTGGATGCCTAGCTTTAGGGAGGTCTGTGTCGACATTTGTTTACTCTTTTGTCTTAAGGCCCGGCCCACAAGTACGGGTCTGTCTCTCCCAAAGTTGTAAAGTCCTCTTGTCTTCCATACTGTCTCCTTGAGGCCTGGCCCTGTCTGACTGCCTATGTTTCTATATAACTTAGCTGCCTGCAACAAAATCTTTGCTCCTGTGTTTCATTTACACTTTGTCCATAACCAAATTGTCAAAGATGTCCTCTCAGAATCCCCAGTCACTCCCCATCCACTTTCTTCATTCCCTTGTAATGATGATCATTGTCTGAGCTTATTTATTTGGCATTTATTTACTCCCTAGATGATAAGCTCCCAGGTGGTGCTGTAGGCAGCTAAGTTACATAGAAATATTACAGGCAATCAGACAGGGCCAGGCTGTCAAGGACCCAGGATGGAAGACAAGACCTTACAACTGGGGGAGAGACTGACATCCTGCTGTGGGCCAGACCTCAAGACAAAAGAGTAAACAAATGCAGCCACACACCTCCCTAGGGATGGCTTCAGGGATCATATTCTAAACAGGTATCAGTCACCTTGCAAAAGCCAGGAGGACTCACTAACCCAGCACCCTACAAGAAAAGCCCATGTTCTGTATTTCCGTCTGCTTGCTGTGTGGCTCACTTCACCATTTGACTTCAATTTAATCAAGTTTACCTGAGCAATTGTGCTGGTAACCTTATGGGCTGGACACAGTTTTGACCTCAGTTGTGAGTTCCTACGTTTTCCACTTTAGATTTGCTTTACTTCATGGTGTTGCTCTATAAAAATCCCCAGAAAAGGCAGATTCCTGGGCAACCCACTCCAGTCCCCTTCTATCCCTCTCTAGGACAAGAGCTTTGCTTCCCCTAATAAGTATATTCTGCTCTTAATCTCCATTGTTCCTAAAATTCATTCTTCAGTTTTAGAGAACATAAATTCATCCTGGGTATCTTTCAGGTTGGAAGTTTCACTCTCCAATGTCAATAGCAGGAACTCATTTGTTCTTCTCTTTTTAAACATTTCCAAACTCTTGAGCCAGGCTTGGTTTCTCCAAGGGGTTCAGTGAACACCCCACTCCTGCCCATCCAGCCAGGCAGTGGGGTCAGCTGGGTCTTCATTTCTGCTTAGCTTCCCCTCCCGCCCTTTTGTTATAAGCAGCTGAATTAGATAGAAATACTATAGGCAGTCAGACAATGCTACACCCTTAAGGTGACACTGTGCAAGACAAGGCATCTTGGAGGGTGGGACAGACAGACACTCCTGTGGTGGGCCAGACCTCAAGACAAAAGGGTGATAAATGCAGCCACCTACCTCCCTGGGGGTGGGCACTGGGGGTTGATATTCTAATAGTAGCACTCACCACGAAAAAGCCAAGTTATTAACCCATCCCCCCTGAAAGAAAGGCCAGTGTTCTCCATTCAGGTCCATTTGTTATATGCCTGGCTTCCCCACTTGGGCCCGGTTTAGTCAATTTTACCTCAACAATTGTGCTTGTCATCAAAGGTGTTGGCCATAGCTGTGTCCACCTAATGTGGGAGCTCCCATGGTTTCCACCTTAGATCCGCCTCACCTCATGGTTTTTCTCTGCACAACACCACCTCACCTGTGGCTTTAAAAGCTCTCCAGAAAAGTCAGACTCCTGGGCAACCCACTAGGTCCCCTCCTGTCCCTCTCTTGGACAGGACCTTTCTCTCTCTGCCCCATAAATAAACTCTGCTTTTGACCTTCGTCTGTTCCTACAATTTACTCTTTGATTGTAGAGCACATGAACTCATCCCAGGCACCTTGCAGGTTCGGAGTGTCTCCTCTATTGAGCTTGCTTCTCAATGTCTGCTACAGGCTGTTGCAAATCCATGCACATAGTGAGGACCTGCTGCTCTACACAGGCCAGAACTATCCAGCAGGCCTGGGACGGGGGTGTGTTATGTGATAGAACAAAGAAACAGAGCAAGGGCAGCTTGCGGCACCAAGCTCCACCCTTAAGTAGGTGTGGTTCGTGCTGCCTCCCTCCCCTGTGCAGGTGAGGCTGCACTCTTCAGCTTTGCGGACCCACTTGCACGAGTGACTTCCAAGGCATCCGGGCTTCCCCTCACCCTGGCTCCCTCACTTTTCTGTCTTCTCAGACTGAGTCTCTGCCAGTCTGGGCTCTGCATTCTGCATTTGGACACCTTGCGACTGCCCCGCTCCAATGTCTAAGTTAATCTCATGAATTTCTCGTTTAACAAGAAAGCCATTTTATTGTTTCTGTTTTTCTAGAAAAGTCTAACACAGGTATGAAGCCAGTATATAAAGACCCAAACCTATTTTTAAAAATATTTTATTTTTTTCCTCATATTATGTTGGGACTTAAAGTTTCCATCAAGATTTGATGGAAAATACCTGTTCATGTTATGTCTAAGATGTTTGGTATTCAGACAGATAGTGAGGTTAAGCTCAACTGCCTATGTTGTAGAGTAATAGTAAGCTTGTCTTCTGGATGGTTAACAACCTAAGTTCACAGACCAA
>NW_004524584.1:29558023-29559294 GCF_000260255.1 Octodon degus | reverse complement strand
AGGGTTTCAGGATAAATCCTGAGGGGATTTGACCGACCTTGTCAGATATAAAGGCTATGTTTCTTGTTATATAGGTCTTAACCATCCAGCAGAAAAGTATAAAAACAAAGCATCAAAAGTAAAGGCATATTAATATGGTGAGCTGTAAAAGGCTCAAGTCAACAACCCCTGATATTGCCAGTCCTACGGAAAACCCACCACTATTATAGACTGGTGGACTATATTGAAATACTTTGCTGAATTCATGTATCTATAACATGTAAATGCCAATGGAATACCCATGTCTGACAAAACTAAACAAAAAAGGGGATATAAACGAAGGACCATTTTTTATTTGTACATTCAAAATAGTTAGGATAGATATACAGCTACATTCTCTTAATTCAATGAATAGAAAGATTTGTTCTAATAGTGTTTTTGGACAGGATATCATGTCTGCATTTTGTACAATGAATAGCCACTAAGAAGACAACAATATACAATGTACTAATTATTGAAACTGTCCTACTAATCGGTTTTCAAACTGTCTCATTCCTATTTGTTTCCCAATAAAATTATTGAAAAAAAGAATAAAGAACCGAAGTTCAGGAATGGTGATAGACAAAAAATGTAATAACAAAATCTCCTACATATGTCTATACACAAATCCCCACAAACCAGCAATGTGTATGTCAGCTAGGAAGTGGGGGTCAAAGGTTCCTTATCTGCTGATCATAAAGCTAACGATGATCCTGAATTTTCTGGGTGTCCTGGGGTAGTTAAGAGGCAGGCTGAAAAGGTCAAAGTCTGAAAAAGTTGTCTGTTTCTCTGCCGGCTTTGGAGGAAGAAAGCTTGAACTCTAAAAGTCAAATAGGGCCTAGAAACTTGATAAGAGTGGATTTCTCCCTGAAACTTCCTAAAAAGACACAGCTTGCTAACTCCTGGAGTTTTGACTCTGAGATCAACTTGAACTTCTGCCCTCCAGAAGTGCAAGAAAATGAGTATGTGCTGTTTTTGTTGTCATTTACTGTAGCGGTGATATGAAGCTAACATATGTCATCAATAAACCAATTTAGTTTTGTTGAATTCATGTGTATTAAACATTCTAGATGCATACATTCTCTATAAATGCTTATATTTCTAACTAATGCAAAGAAATATTGTTTCTGAAATGCAGAAAATCTTTTATCATAAGATAACACTTCTAACTTCTGTAAAATGACTACAAATTACAAAATGAAGGAGAGATACTTAAAAGTATGTGAAGCAAGTTTAGGTTGGAGCAAATAATG
>NW_004524584.1:29555262-29557563 GCF_000260255.1 Octodon degus | reverse complement strand
GGTTGACGTTGTTGGTTCCGGGTGCTGAGGATTGAAGCCAAGTCTTCTCGTGCTCGGCACATGCTGCGATAGTGAGCTAACCCCCCAGCTTCCAGACCTCTTTTCATTTTGTATCCGGAATTGAACCCTAGGCTTTGCATAGGCTTGACAAATTCTGTAGCACTGAGCTACCTCCCCACCCTTTTTTTAAATTTTAAATTTTATTTTTTTATTCCTGTTTTCAGTCTCCCCAATGCTGGGATTACAGGTGTGCACCACCTGTGCTTCTGTCACCAACTCAGTGTGCCCCAGGGGTGAGGCCAGCACAGCATGCGGGACAGGGGATCTAACCCTGGTCCTTGCACTTGCCAAAACAGGCTCTTAGTCCATTGAGCTATCTCCCTTGTGTTCAGCCTTTTTTATGGTGAGACAAGTGTTCTCCCTCAATTGTCCAGCTGGCCTCAAATCTCAGGAGTTGCTGAGATTACAGGTATGTGGTGCCATGTCTGGCCAAAGCATCTTTCTTTACATCTTCTAGCCTTAAAAATATCATTTACAGGATAAGTTTCCTTCATCTCCAATATTACTGATATTCGTGGAAAATGTGATCAGCTGCCTTCCATCCACCCTCTACACATTGTAACCAATTTTATTCCCCTTCATTCTTGATGCTTCTCTTGCAATGGCCAGCAGTGCCTTGGGGTTTCTGACCAGGAGATCCCCAGTGATCCTGCGACATGCACGAGCATCCCTTCCTGTGAATTTAGGAGGGATGCTCTCGGGATAACGCAGGATGTGTCGGTGGGGGTCACAGGTGGCTTGAAGCAGGAGGAAGGCCCAAGTGCATAGGACAGCAGACAGAGACCCGCGTTCTGTTGTGTTGGACCTGCGACCCCTTCAATAGCTTCTACTTTTAGAGGCTCTAAAATGTTTGTGGACAATTTGCTATTCTTCATAGGGTTTTCCAAGCAAATAATTATGCATAAGGGAATTAGATTGCTTATATAATTAAATGTTTAAAGAGTTATTCAAATGTTTGTTAAAAATTCATGAAATTCTTACAGTTATAATTATTTTGAATCTGAACTTGAGTAAATATCTTTGAACTTCTGAGCTGGAAAAAATGCATAGCAAATTTCCAATTTGTTTTCAAAATTTTAATAACATATATTTTCTTGTAATTTATCCCTTAAGATTAAATCAAGTAGATACTGAGTCATTAAATTTATTAAAAAAAAATTCACTTGGCCTGATTTCTTTTCTTGTAACAGAGTACGAGAGATTGGGCAATTTGAAAAGCAAAAAGCTTACTTCCCTCAGTGAAGGTCAATGTCAAAAATGCAAAACATGGAAGAATCTCTTGCTAGAACAGGAAGTTCTTCGTGGCCGAGGATACCACAGAGTGAAACACTATGCATTGTAAGTCAGTGCCAAGGAGAAGGGGGGCTCAAGTCTTCCCTTTCATAAATGACCTGCTTCTGAATATCACAGCCTCAAGACATGCATGAGCACAGCTTGTCCCTCATGTGGACAACTTGCAGAGATTCCAATATCCCAAACTCTTGCATTGGATTTTGGGGACAAAATTAAACTATGACAGGCTGGCCAGTTAGCTCAGCAGATGTAAGCACCTGCTTAGGCAGAGGCAGTGACCATGGTTCCATCCCCGCATGCTGTGCCACCCCGTCCCCTGGATCATGCTGAGAGGGCAATTGAGACTGGGTGTGGTGGTGCATGCCTATAATCCCAGAACTTGGGAGGCTGAAAACAGGAAGATCATTTTGAGTTGGATCTGTGTAGTGAGACCCAGTAGACCCTGTACTAAATACAAATAAATGAATAAATAAAATAAACCGTGGCATGCACTAAGCAGATGGGCCATTAGTTCTGAAAAATTTCCTTGATGCCGTAAAATCTACTGATCTCTAAGTTTTATAGTTTTATATCCTCTAAATAAATGATTTTCATAAATATGTTATTTAAAGCATATGTATTCTAGGGTCAGCCAAAAAGCTCAGCAGATTTAAGTACCCGCAAGCAGGTACAGGGGCTGGGAGTTGGATCCCCAGGCCTGCTGTGCTGGTCCCATCCCTGGGGTGCACTGAGATGGCAATTGAGACTGAGCATGGTGGCGTGCACCTGTAATCCCAACTCTTGGAAGGCTGTATGAGTCCAATCTA
The DNA here is from genome assembly GCF_000260255.1 of Octodon degus. Classification (NCBI taxonomy): domain Eukaryota; kingdom Metazoa; phylum Chordata; class Mammalia; order Rodentia; family Octodontidae; genus Octodon; species Octodon degus. The sequence goes on along the minus strand of NW_004524584.1, from coordinate 29,555,404 downwards.
GTAGTAAGTCCCTGAACACCCTGTAGACCTTTCCCTAAAATACAAAAGAAAGAGAAAGAAGGAAGGAAGGAAGGAAGGAAGGAAGGAAGGAAGGAAGGAAGGAAGGAAGGAAGGAAGGAAGAAAGAAAGAAAGAAAGAAAGA
>NW_004524584.1:29549566-29555162 GCF_000260255.1 Octodon degus | reverse complement strand
AAAGCAAGCAAGGGAGCATATGTATTCTGGCCAAATCTTTTACTCAAACTTTGCCTTTGCTCCATGGTCTTTGAACCATACTCTAACTTTCATGCAATTTATCCTTTAGAAAACTTTAATCTTACTTCTAACCTCATAAGAAAACTAATGCTGAAGAGTTCAATTATTGATGTTATGTAACGCATGGTATTCCAAAGATTAACACATAGCCAGTCATGAGCTACATCACATCTCTACTCAAAACCTAAAATACCATGTCTTTGGTGTGTTGTACATTCCCATTCAGACGTTATTGCAATTAGCTGCAAAGTTAAGGTGCCTAAGCAATTGGCATACATAAGCAGTTTATTATTTTTAATTTTTTAAGTGAGAAAATTTGGTCAATGTAAAATAATTAAAATAATAAAAGTATCAAATACCTCTTCTTTTTTTTTTTTTCCAGAATGAGGGATTGAACTCAGACCCTTGCGCTTGCCAGGGAAGCACTTATTCTACTGAGCCATCTCCCTGGTCTCAAATACATCATTTTTAGGCAGAAAGTAAGTCAGATTATATTTTATCATATAAAAGGTTTAATGTGTATAGACACATTATTGTTACACATGGACATATGGTATTAGCAATGGTTCAAATATATTTATTTCTGTACTTACTGTATGTATTATTCCATTTGTGTATTTGGTACAGGGTCTCACTATGCACCTTGGACTCCAAGTGGCCCTCCTGTTTCTGGCCTCCCAGGTGTGGGATCGCAGGCATGTGTCCCCACGCGGACTCTGTCATGGCCCAGCGCAGCCTGGGGGCAGATCCAGCGCAGCCTGGGGGCTGCGGGTGGAATCCTGGTCCGTCACCTTGCCAAGGCAGGCGCTTTCGTCTGCTGAACTATCTCACCAGCCCCAAACATATTCAAATGTACTACATTTCCCTTCTACCTGTATGTTCACATCACAGTACGGAAATATCATAAACTGGAATAATCATTTTCTATTCTAGAATTTTAATAGTAAAACGAATATCAAAATGGGAAAGTAACAATGAAAATGTGAGACATCTGCATAAATAAATGGTGTGACACAATAATGAGGTTGCAAAATTAGTATTTTTGTTGATGTATTTTACTGTTTATTTTTTCAAGGAGCAGCTTGAAATTCTCTTTATAAGAATATAAATTCTTTTTATAAGAAGGTATGTAACTTTCTCCAGTTACATAACTTTTGCTTCCAAGAAAATGATAATAAAGAGGAGAAATACTTAAACCATAACAAAACAAAATGAAGCTCCAATCATAAAAATAAAAGTCTATGACTATAATTTAAAGGCTTCTGAAGAGAACGTGAGTGTGTTCTCGTTCTGTAAGTTACCTAACTTTGCAATTGCATTCCTGCTGAGCCAAAGGGAAATTGACCTAAATTTCACAGGCTTTCCAATTCTGTCTGGTCGAAAATGGCTTGGAAAAAATAGAGTTGGGAAATTGCTGTTCAATTGCTTGGGAAAAAATAGCTTCAACTGCTATATTTGATTTATTAATACTAACTTTCTAACAAGTCCGCAAAGCCACATGTTTATTTGAGGGCATTGTTTTTACTTTAAGTTTTGCAGATGAGCTAGTATCAAGAAAATACTGAGTTAATGCTTTATTCAATCTGAAGCATTAGGCTCCAGAGAGAATAAAATGAAAGAATCATTTTCTATAAAGAAGCACAAACTCCAGCGAAGTGCCAGTGAGGAGCAGGAAACTTGCAGAAGCAACAGGAAGTAGGTTTCCATCCCGTCTGAGGGATCAGATCTGACTTCATAGTCAAGCGCATCCTGAGAGGAAGCGCGAGCAAGACGTCTCCCTCATCAACACGAGCATGGGGCATCCAGGTGCTCTGAGACGTCAGGAAAAGCCCGAACTTAAGTGGTCTGGAGTGGCTGGAGCTATGAGGAGCTCTAGTGAGACAGGAGAATAGGCGGATAACGGGAGAAGAGCACTTACGTTAGCTGCAGAGAATGAGAACAGGACACAGCTCAGGCGCTTCTGTCCAGGGACAGAACCCAGTGTGCTTTGCTGAGCTGATGTGGATGCTGCCATGGGGCAGGTGGGGAGGTCACCTCTGCGGCTGGAGCGTCACCTGAGCGCGTTTCCTGAGGGTGACCACCACCACATGGGCCTTCCTAAGTCCTGGTGCCGAGCGTCTGCTGGCTGGGCGAGATCGTCCTGCAGGAGTTGACATGACAATTCACGACAAGGCCAAAGTTCCAGCACACTGTGACTAGAAAGACGCCTGCACGATTTGTTAAGTAACAAAGAAGCAACGAAGCAAAAGCAAAACGAGTATGAAAATGTGAAGAAATGGAAAGAATACAAAAGAGAAGAACACACATGGAGGAATAGAGGGGGAGAAGCGGAGCAAAATCTAGAGGATACAAAATACATTTTAGTATCTTTTGTATTTCTGAGATATTTCTTATATTCCAGATTTAGGTGTAGTTTTTATTCATTCCTGTGTTACAATGCCACTTCATAGAGTAGCTGAAACACCATGCACCCTTCTAAACTGTCCTGTTTCTAGAGGTCATAAATTTGCCTTAATCTGGTATTATGGTTTCCATTTAAAGTCCCCCATCTTACTGAGGATCAGAGGCGGGGCCTTGATGGAGGAAGTGGGTCACTAAGGAGACCACCTAAAGGGCTACATTCTTGTGCCCAGCGTCCTCCTCTTCCCCATCCTCTTCATCCTCTCCCCTCCCCTCTCCCTTCCCTCTCTATCTCCCCTCCCACTTCCCCCCACCGTCTCCCTCCCCCCCTTCCACCCGTCCCTCCTCCCCGTCCTCTTCCCCCCTCCCCGTCCTCTTCCCCCCTCCTCTTTTTCTTCCTTCTCTTTGGATGCTAGGAATCCAGAAGCTTTTCTCCACCAGGACTTTCTACCATGCTGCTTTTCTGGCTTAGAGCCACGCAACAACAGACTAATCTCACCCAAATCATAAGCCAAATCACCCTTTCCGCCTGACGTTTGAGTATTTTGTCCCAGCAATGAAAGAATGTGGGAGGCACCTAGCTAGATCATTCCCATGGTGGGAACCAAGGTGTGATTTGGGCTGGGCTCTTAACCACAAACTCAAACTTCACAGGATTCTGCTCCAAGCTCAGGTGTTTGTCAGCATGATGTGCTTTCCAGTGGGCTATGGAGTTGAGGGGAGGGACTTCTTTCTTTGAGGCTCCTCAGCTATAGCCCACACTCAACTCCTCATGGGCCAATCCGTAAAGACCACTCCCAGGTCTTTGCCAGACAAGAAGGCAACTGAGAGGGTCTGAGAGCAAGAGAGAACCTACAATCTTATGCAACATTATCTCAAAGTGACCCCCTTCTTGTTCATCACATTCTTCCAGCTAAAAGCAAGTCGTAGATCCTACCTCACCCTAGAGGTGGACCCTGGAGAGTCACACACAAATGTTTGGAGCTTAGCTGTGGATAGCACCTAACACGAAGATATCCAGTATCTAAGAACTATTGTCAAATAGTCTGCTTTTCCCACGTTGACAGTACTGGTGCCAGCTGTGTATTCTAGACCCGTACATAGCAATATGGGGACCAAATAAAAAGTTAATGTTTTGCTCCAGAAAAATCAGCTCTAGACAATAAGTTCCTAAAAGATCACTTACTTAAGAGCACTCATGTGTTTAAAAATCGTTTCTAAATCCTTACCTTAGCCGGGGAGATAGCTCGGAGGTCTAAGTTGCGGCCTGACAAGCCCACGGACCCAGGTTCGCTCCTTGGTACTGCACGCCATTCCGCACCCCACTGCCTCCGCGACACGGCGCCCTGTGGGCCACCAACACCCGGTGTGGTGGCGCACGCCTGTAATCGCAGTGCTAGGGAGTCAGAGACAGGAGGATACCTGCAAGTCCAAGCTTTGCAGCGGGGTCCTGTACCAAATAAACAAATAAATAAATACTAAAAGGCCTTGCCTTCTTGCCTTGCTATAGCTAACTCACAAACCCTACCCAGTCACAACTCACAGCTTGTAAGAACTGACCTAAATTCACATCCTTTGGGTCTGCGATCCCATGCACATCTAACCCGACACCATCCTTCTGACAGTGGATGGGACATGACTAAGATGTTACTTTAGAGTTGTAGGCTTTGTTCTGTCAATATATATATATTTTTTTACAAAATTGTCAGTAGACACAACTATGAATAGATGCAGTTAGGAATTCTTTTTTTATTAGTTAAACAATAGATATGAATATCTTATGCCAGGCCCCATATATAATCCAAAAAAGCAAATTTTGAGAATCTCTTCATTTAGCCAAATTCTTAAGCTGTGTCATTAAACATAAAAAGAGAACCAGGGATGGGTCGGCCAAATAGCTCAGGAGATTAAAGTGCCTGCAGGCAGGCCCAGGGGCCGGGGCTCCATCCTCTGGCCTGCCATGCTGTCCCCCTGCCCCCTGGGCAGGCTGAGATGGTGATCGAGATTGGGCATGATGGCGTGCACCTGTAATCCCAGCACTTGGGAGGCTGTAAACAGGAGGATCACTCACAACAAGTCCAATCTAGTAGTGAGACCCTGAACACCCTGTAGACCCTTCCCTAAAAAAAAAAAAGACAGAACCAGGGAAGAAGGACGTATCAGAGAAGCTAAAGCAAGTAGACCACTGAAGTGATCTCCCTGAGGAATGTATAATAAACTCTGATCAATTAGAACAGACAAGACAACTTCCACTCCCTGTAGATCTGTATTAAAGTCAAGGGCTACCTCCAAAACAGTGAAAAGAGTGCTTTCTTTTTCCAAATCCTATCTTTGTGCAGCAGGATTTCAGCAGTAACAGTAACCAAAACAACATAAGCCCTCTATAAGCCACACACTTCAGGTATCACTCTCTCCCATCGACCCTAGATGGGACCATCTAGTTTCAGAAAAATAAGCTCTGGGCTCCAACTGGTTCTGCATTATGGAGAATTGTACAATTAATTCATTATATATGGCAATGAATAATAATAATAGAAATCAAGTGCAATAAATGTCATGTGCTTGAATTGTCTAAACACCAACAGCACTGTCAGTCTGTGGAAAGCCTGTTTACCACAAAGCTGGTCCCTGACGCCAAAAAGACTGGGGATGGCTGCATTCATGCCCTGAAGAGGGAAACGTCCCCAGCTGCGGATTTCTGCTGGCGTGCTCAGCGGGACGTCTGCACTAGGCACTGCGCACACTTCAGCAAAGGGGTTGCTATTGGTTAGCGGTGGTTTGTTTTGGGCTCAGACTGATCTGCAGAAAGCGGACATTCCTCATGCTGGTTACTCCAGGCTCAGATCCCGTCAGAGCCTTGTGATGAGTCTCAGGGTAGAGTTTTTTCACTTGCCCCTGACACCTAAGATGGTGTTGGACAGGAGGTTTGCCTCCTCTGGCTGTTGCCCTTTGATTTGCATGACTGCAGAATCCTGTGCACAAGTTGAGGATCCCTCTCCTCTGTCCACAGCCAGTGGCTTTTGCTTCTATCCCTTCCTTACCACCTGGGTCTTTAGGTTGGATGGCAGTTCACTGAGTTTTCTGCCTTTATTGCAGCTCAGATGAGTTTTGCTTTAAAAGAAAAGCTGTGACTCAT
>NW_004524584.1:29539801-29548386 GCF_000260255.1 Octodon degus | reverse complement strand
TGTGCTTGCCAGGCAGGCCCTTATGCCCCTGAACTATCTCCTCTGCAGTCCTGTACCTATATGTAGAGCTGAGGAAGAATTCAACTCAAACAGGATTTTTGTTGTTTTGAAGGTTTTTGTTTTGTTTTAAAACAAAAGATAAAGTGAGGGAGGAGATGGCAGGTTCTTTTCCTGCTTCTGCAGAGCTGGCCTCTAAGTCCCTGCTAGAGGGGACTTGTGACAGCCTGGGGATTTTCTACAAGGTAAGTGCACTTAAGCCCTTTAAAACTTTTGCAGTAAATGTTTTTTTGCTGTTTTGTTGGTATTGTTTCTAATTGAACTAAATTTTCTATGGGTAAAAGCCATAATAAAAATGATTTAAGTTTTATATGTCTTGATAAACAAAAGCAATGATGAAAAAATCACTATATAGAAGATTTTATGGATTTTCTTGTGGACAGAGGAGAAGATGTCATGTGGCACAATAAAATGTGGGGAAAGGATCATTTTATTTAAATTAGTAACAAACTCTACTTGAAAATGACTAAAATTTATAGGATTTTTATTTATTCAACATACAGAGGATAAAATATCCCTACTGAAATATAACAGAAATAAGGAATAAAGAGAGTAGTATCCTATTTTTAAGACTCACAGTCTAGGGCCAGCGAGATAGCTCAGCAGACTAAGTACCTGCTTAGGCAATCGCAGGGACCGGGATTTGATCCCCAGCACCACACGCAGCGCTGGCCCTGCCACCAAGACCAGGTGTGACGACGTGCTTGCCTGCTAGTCCCAGCACTGGGGAGACTGAAAACAGGAGCACCACTACGAGTCCAAACAGTACCAAATACAGGAAGAAAAGAAGACTCATAGTCTACATCAAGAAAGAGATACATAAATATTCATTATGGAAACTTGTTATAGGAACACAGGGAATAGAAATCTTACTTCCTAGGGCCTACGGCATAGCTCAGCGGACTAAGCGCTCGCACAGGTAAGCGCGGGGGTAAGGTTCAATCCCTGGCTCTGCATGCCACGTCGGCCCACGTGGGAGTGCTGAGCCGGTGATGGAGCCCAGGCATGGTGGTACATGCCTATAACCCCAGCACTGGGGTGGCAGACATCAGGAGTGTGGGCTGTGTAGTGAGACTCTGCACACACACACACACACACACACACACACACACACACACGAAAGAAAGATGTTACTTCCTTCCAGATTTTACATACTATCTGTATTATCAGCAATCTAGGAAATTTGGGGAGAAAATTTAATAATTTTTCTCTTCCTCTATTAAACTAAACTACTATTTGCTACTGATCTTTGTTTTTTATTATGGAGTTTAAAAAATCTAAAAACATACCTGCATATACTAGTATGTAATGAAGACATCCTTTAATTTCTTTACCTACAGTCAACAAAGTGTTAGGTTGTCAGTTCTGAGCAACTTTTTCTAGATGGATGAAATCTGCATTTGAAAGAAATAATACTAATACTTTTGCAAGAGAAATTCAAATTGATAATCATATCACTATTGGAATAAATACAGTTTAACATGATTTTATATGAATTCTTTCTACAAAGTCAACCCAACATTTCATTTTCTTCAATTTGTGTCAAAGTCTATATTGAACGTTACCTCAGCCTAATTTCGTTGTACTTTACAAGTGTCAAGGACATTTTCCTTTTTAAAAAGTATTAACAGTGAAGAGCGAGTGTTTGGTATGCACAGTTCGTCCTTGTGACTACCTTACAATTTGTGTCCTAACAGAAGTTAGGGACATACCACTATTGACACCTTATTCTTATGCATTTATTTATTTCTTTAGTCCAGGGTGTTCAGGGTCTCACTGCACAGATCAGACCCGTAGCGATCCTCCTGTTTTCAGCCTCCCAAGCGCTGGGCGCACAGGTGTGCACCAGCACGCCCAGTCTCAGTCACCTTCCCAGTGCACCCCTGGTGGGGCTGGCACGGCATGCCAGGGATCAAACCCTGGTCCCTGCATCTTCCTAAGCAGATGCTTTAATCTGCTGAGCTTTTTGGCCGGCCACTATTAATGCTTTGGAGTCCTCAAAAACTTAATAAAAGGGAGACACTGATAAAAAGTGTCAGAAGCTTGAAAGGATTAAACAAATCAACAAATTTTTTCAGTAATTAGAAACCTGAATGAACTTGTAAAAAAGTGTATTTTTTCCTTATCTTTAAGTGGTGTGAGGTGTATCGTGTCAGGTGGCTACACCAGCCACAAGCAAGTATCCGTCCGATCAATCAACATACTTTATCTTGCACGTCCATTAGCATCAAGTCAGTGTGCTGCAGCAGAAATACGGATGGTATATTTATTGACTAGGCTAAGTCCTTAATATACAAATTTAGAGCAATGCTGTAAAAGAGGACATCTTAGTGTTTCCTATGTTACAGATGGAAGGCTGTGAAGTTTTCCTTGCGCTCATTATGGTAATTTCTTTGGAATCTAGATTCTCTTGCTTGTGGGGGGTCAGGGAAATGGCTCAGTGGAATAAGTGCTTCCCTGGCAAGCTCAAGAGCCTGAGTTCAATCCCTGGGTCCGCCAATCAATTAATCAATCAATCAATCAATAAATAAATAAATAAAATCTCTTGCTTGTGAGCCCTAGCTGCTATCAGACGCTCAACTTGATGATTGCCTAAATCATCTGAGTGCATTGTATCTACATTTTCAGTTCCAAAGAACAGAGTGAACTTTCCTGGCCATTGTTCCTATAACAAATTAAAAAACAAGTTAAAATTTTGGCAGAGATTATTTTAAGAGTATCTCTCAGCAATAATGATATTTTCCTTCTGAGAAGTTACATGATTAATTTTAGAGTTTTAGATGATAATTATTCACAAATGTAATCTAAATTTAGAGAGCTAAATCTCATAGCTTAGGTTTATTCAGGAGATTTCTTGCTCATGCTGAATCAGTATCCCTTTCTTCATCGAAATGAGCACACTATTACTATTGTGGGATATGCATTTATTCTAGAATAGTCCTGAATATTTTTTTCTGTATGTCTTAGGTACTCTTCTCTCATTACTGGGACAAAACACCTGACACCCAACATTGAGGAAGGAAAGGTTTATTTAGCTCACAGTTGGTGTGGGTTTCAGTCCGTACTCAGCTGGCTCTAAGGCAGGGTGGAACATGGCAGGAGAAAACAGCAAAGAGCAAAGGGAGGGGCAGCAGTGGTGCAGCCAGCACGCTGCAGCATGCAGACTCTGTCCCAGGGTAGGTGTGGCGCTCACCCCCAAATGCCAGCACTGGATCGTGAACTGAACACAACCTCCGGAAGCTGCGCATGACTGCATGAGGCAGTGGGGGAGCACCTGACACTAACCATGACACTGCACCAACATAACTCCGAGGAATAGCTACCTGCATATGAAGAACAAACCATTTTAAAACATTTTTAGCATGCAAAGATCCCAGGTTTCTTCCCTAATAAATGTACACACAAGGGACCAAATGTTTAGGTGGCACAGACAGAAAGTGGAGATTTTACTGAAAACTGAATACAAAAATACTTGCATACAAATTTATTTAAACTTGGTTTCCCCTGTTTCGCAATGACAACACAACGCTGTGCAGACAGATTCCAGAATGCCTACATGTGAAGTGGCATGTCATTATCACTACGAGACAGCACCCTTCACATTCCCTTACCTGACAGTAGACCTGCAATTGTTTAAGAAGACACTTTGCTTTGGTTATTTATAACGACCATATTTCAAAATTCTTTGAGAAAAATTATGGTGAATCTTTTCCTTAGATATGAATTCAAACATAAAAATGGTTCCTTGGTTTAAGAACTCAGTTCTCTACACAATTCAGGCCTCAAACTGAATTGGATGAGAAATCAACCAAATTTTTGCAGAAGATCAACACTGAACTTAACCACTGAATTTGATTCAGTTCCCCTCCAATTCGGTTTGTGACCAGAACCAAAGAAAAATTAAATTTGTGAACTGAGTACTGGTGTACATCTCTGATACAAAATGACCTACTGCTTGCTGCACCAGCCCCGCCCTTGGGCGCACTGAGCCAGTGACCGAGCCCAGGCCTAGTGATGCGCGCCTGTAATCCCAGCACTGGGGAGGTTAAAAACAGGAGGATCACTATGACTCTGAGCTGCGTAGTGAGACTGTGCACCAAATACATAAGAATAAAAAATAAATGAATAAGTAAATAACCACACTCTGCCTGGGTTCCAGTCTGTCTACAGTCTGTGATTATTGTCTTTCTTGTCATTACTGTGGTTCATGCCACCATGAATTTGAATTAAACAGTAGACAAAGAGAAAGATACGTCAGAAAGCTTATCCAAAGCATTTGCTAGCATTGAAAGACAGTCAAAAAATGAGAATAAGAAGAAGATGAGGAAAACGTAATCCTCTGCCTGTGACTTTTCACCATATGCCCTAGCCACAAAACCAACGTAGCACGGAGCCCAAGAGCCATCACAGGCCAAGTGCTTCATCTTGCTTATAGCCAGGCTACTTTCACTAGAATGATTCACTTTTCTTCTGAATTAATTATAAAATGTCAACATTTTCTCAGCGTTTTACTGAGATATATCAATTTCTAAGGCTACTAGAGGACCTGGGGAGATAGCTCAGTGGTCTAAGGACCTGTCTGGCAAGCACAAGGTCTCAGGTTCAGTCCCCAGTACCATACGCTATGCTGGCCCCATACCAAGCCAGCCATGGAAACCAGGCGTGGTGGTGCAGGCCTGTAATCCCAGTGTGCCAGTGCTGGGGAAGCTGAGACAGGAGGATCACTATGAGTCCCAGGGAGACCTTGTACCAACTAAATAAAACAACCAAACAAACGAAAAAGCTATTAAGAAAGTTTTTAAGGGGAAAAACAACAGTAGGCACACACACACACACACACACACACACACACACACACATTGGTGGGCTACTGTCAAACCATCATAATCATAAAAGTTGATTCATCTTTATGCTTAGAGGATAACTTCTCTCAACTTTTGTTCTTCCCTTGGAGGGATATTAAAAGTTGCGACTTTAAGCCATTGCTAATTGCCAGGGGAGGGCTAAGAGTGAGCTTGAGGAAATGCATAAGAAAGCCAATCAAGACTACACTGTGGCCTTTGACACCAGGGAGAGGGCAGTCGACCCTGGAGAAACGAGCAGGACCATTAGGAGATAGGACAGACCCTGCGGTTGGCTGGCCAAATGAGAGGGTGAGATGACCCCAACGTTCTTACGGAAAAATTATATGAATCTCACTATTGGAGATAGAATATAAAAGATTTGTTACTTAAAACTAGATCTGAAGACATTTGTGAGTCAGCCAATGTTAGAGTATGGCTTAACACAATGGAAAAAATGCAGTTTATTATGTCAGAATTTGTTTATATTTTCTAATTTTCCCTATACTCTGTGCACTTGCTGCTAGCAGAAAATATTAGCAGATGAATACTTGGACATGTGACAGTGCAGAAAAAGTTATTGGCAGTGCTGAATTAAGTATTATTTCTTAATTAAATAGCTTCCTCACTGTGACAAACTCAAGAGTGGCAGTTTTAGGTGCCTGCTGGGAGTGTTCGTGTGTTGGTAGCACTTGAGGTTACATGGCTTGCAGAACATGTACTCAACCAACAATAAACGAAAAGGAAGTAATTCCCATGTGCTGCTGCTCTCTTTACTGATTAGAATAATTTTTATTTGTAGCACTTAAAATTTTGTGTTAAAAAAAATACTTAGGGTTAGGGTCAGGGTTAGGGTTTCTTTTGGAAAATGTATGAATTCAATTAGACATATATTTCAGATTAGTCCTGGCCATATTTCCTGATGTTTTAAGCAGTTCACTTTGTAAAGATTCCACTTTCTACATGACTGTGCTATTTACTGACATTTAAAGAAATTAAGAATTATGACATGTTCAAACAGGAAAGAACACAAAGATTGTCAAGGTATGACCCCAAGTCTGACACTTCTTGGAAGCAGTTTTAAAATATGTTCCATGTTTTGTTTGTATTTTTTAGGGAAGGGTCTACAGGTTGTTCAGTTTCTCACGAGTAGATTGAACTTGTAGTAATCCACGTGTTTGCAGCCTCCCAAGAGCTGGGATTACAGGCAGGCGCCACCACGCCCAGTCTCAAATGCTGTCTCAGCGCACCCCAGGCACAGCAGGCCAGGGGATCAAACCCCGGCCCTTGCACCTGCTTGCAGGCACTTTAACCTGCTGAGCTATTCGGCCGGCCACACGTTCCATGTTTAGGCTTTATCCTAACGCTGTGTAGCATACAGATATTTAACCCTTTCTGTCTTGGTTTTCTCAATTCAAGGAGGCAACAGCATCACCACCCCTTGTAGCTGTGACAACTAAACATATTTATGCATCGGATAGTCTGAAATGGTCCTGGCACAGAGGAAGTTTTCAAAATACTGAATATTTTGTTAATTTCACTGCCATACAAAAGATTAATAAAATCTCAAATGACTGTCAAGGGCTCGTTATTGTGTACCAATCAAGAATGCCATTAAGGCGAGAATCTGCTTTGCTTCTCTAATGCTTTTTTCTATACCTCTGCTTACATTTTTCAGCTTTTGCCAACCCGGTATGTATATTACATACTTCAATATTTCTTCCTCTTATATTTCCATATTTTCTCTCATTTATAAATTGTTTATTGATCTCCATTCATATTCTAGGAGGAAGTGCCAAGTGATTTCAAATACATATACTATAATTGTGCTAAATTATAGTCTAGTGATAAATTCATGTGAAGAAAAACGTGTGTGTGAAAGAATGGCTGGGATTATAGCCATGCACTTTCACGCCCAGTTTCAGTGGCCCACACCGTGCATCATGCAGTACTAGGGATTGAACCCTGGTCCTTGCGCTTGCCAGACAGGCACTTAGACCACTAAGCTATCTCCCCAGCCCCAAGAATGGCGACTCAGCAGGCGCTGCGCTCTGAACGTACAAGAATCTATCATACCTTTTCTGTCAAGCAGCCATGAGAGAGCATTCTCACCCCAGACATAGAGCAGGTGGGTGGACAGATCCACCTTTAAGAACAGAGACAGGATGTAGGTAAGTCATCCAGGAGGACAAAAAAAAGTGATGAAAAGAATTTTAGCGTTGAGGAGAAAATAACTCAGGTTTCAAGATTCCCTCTGCCCTGATTTGCGTGGACCACGTGCATGCAGGGTGCAAGCTTCCATATTTCTGCATCACTGTCTCAGGTAACTAAGGGGAAATCTGAGCCATATCCTGTACCCGATGTGGGCCCAAACTGTGCAGGACTGAGAACATGCCTGCATCTCTGTGGTACTGCTTCAGCACATCAGGGCCAGAGTCTCAGTAAGGCTGACGTATTTCAGAGAACTAGTAGCTTCCCCTATGAGATAGAAATACATTCTACAAGGGTATGCTTAATAAGGTACCTCTTTTTCAAAGTCTTATTTGCCGTCTCAGCTCACCCCAGGGTCTGGCCCAGCACAACACACTGGGGACTGAGCCCCGGTCTCTGTGCTTGCCGAAGCAGGCACTTCAGTCTGCTAAGCTATCTGACTAGCCCTTTAAAGAATTAAGATGTGTTTAATTGCTAGGCAACCTTTTGTTTAGTCATTAGGCAACCCTGTGCCATGTGTTACTAACTTTGCAAAAGTATAAATAAAGAACTGTTTTGTTGAGAAAAAAAAGAAAAAAATATATGAATACACAAGATAGTTAGGATAGTTATACAGCTACTTTCTCTTAGCTCATTCAGAAGAAAGGTTTGTACTAATATTGTTCAGACAAGATATCATGTCTGCATCTTGTCCTCTGGATAACTACTAGGGAGATAATATGCAATGTATCAATTATTGTAACTGTCCTACTAACCTGTTTTGAAACTGTTTCATTGCTATTTGATCTGTTTTCTCATTTAAATGGATAAAAAATTTTAAAAAAAGGATTAAGGTGTGTTACGTAGAGGTACCAGCTCCCTCCAATAAGTGATGAAAGCAGTCCTCACGTGCTGCAAACATGGACCAATAAAGTTAAATTAAAATATGCTGACATTGCTATGCTAAGAGACTTGGCCTCATGTCAAAGTCTTCACAGCCTGTTGCGTGACTGGCGGGAGGACAAGACTGGTTTCTGTTTGCAGGGACGGACTACAGTTGGGTTTCATTGAAGTGTTAAAGCAATTTTTTGATATCCTTTATTTTTAAACAGCTCAGAAAGAATAGTGAATAAAGCTAAGCGACTAAAGCACTAATCTCCTTCCACCAGCTTTAATGTAGTAAGGCAAGGTACTTTCTTCTCTGTAAGGAAAATTTCATTCAGAGATTCATTTTTCAGATGATCATTGTTATTAGAAAAGCAAGAATAAAAACAGAATCTTATGAATGCCCTCTCAGAGCATTCTTGCTGTTCTGTGGGCCCAACTGCACTGCACGAGAAATCTCGGTCCGCAGGGGCAGACGTGCAGGCGCCGAACCCGGCCGAGCTTGTAGCAAGCAGGCCGGGCGCACATATGGAGAAGCACGTGTCTGTGCGTAGACCTTCCCTGCAGGTCCGTCTCTCCGTCTCCGTCTCTGTCTGTCTGTCTGTCTGTCTG